>NW_026873789.1:0-154404 GCF_032173495.1 Musca vetustissima
CCTGTTACTAGACATTACGTATTGCTATATTCGTTTAAAACATCCAAAATTAATTTTATTTTTTCTATATCCACAAAAAAGTGAAGTTTTATATATTTTAAAAAATGCCTTCCAATTATCTGCCTAAATTCGCACATTATCTGGTTATTAATTTTAATGACCACTAAACAGAATTTGAAAATTTGTTTTTATTTGCCACAAAATGCCGAACATTCTTTGGTCGTTGGACCGTAGAAGGCCAAGCTAAAGTTCAAATGCCAGAAAAATTACATTGGTATTGTGACACAAACATTTATGTGAGGCCATTTCATGGCACGGAGAGAAAGACAGACAGGATGGATATAAAAAAAAAATTATTACAAGGCGCCTAAACATATGCTGCAATTTTTTGCTAAGCATGAAAGCACAAAAGTCGGCAAAATTGTTATTACCGTTTAGATTTTATTTTAATGTTATTCGACGATGAGTCAGGATAATATGGGAAATTAGTTCAGAGAGGTAGATAGAGGAGAGAAAATTAATTTAAAATTTTAAAATTGACTTTTTTTCTTTTAAATTTTGAGAAATCCAAATAAAATACAAGAATTTTATTTTCTCATTTAAAATCGAGCCTCCCAAGCCTACCCTCATATTCCAATCTTCCCTTAACGGAATAGCCACACATAAACATTATACGAAATTTTATTAGCTCCTTGCACAAAATTCCGCAGGATACAATTAGTTGGCAATTTCTATGCTTCACACAGACACACACACAAAGAAATTTGTCACTTCATCATGTTTGGCTGCAAGTCACCACCACCAAAAAAAAGAAAACACCTGGGTCAACAAAAAGCGGCAGGATCAACAATAAAAGGACATACCGAGCTAGTCAAAGGTGACCGAGTTCAGCGACTGTTTTTTCGAACTCTTTGTCATTTTTACCTGCAATTTTTTGTGTGCCTTCTCTAGTTTCATGTCTCCATTTTTTGGTAGATTCAACAACAACAAGAATGTTCCACACAAAGTATAAACAACAACAACTGCAGGCTATTGTCAATTAATTGGCACGTAAAGGACAACAATTTAATTGGCACGTAAAGGTGTAATGCACTTTGATGGAGTTTAAATTTGTTAAAGATGAGTAAACATTTTTAGCCCAGAAGGCGTGGATTTTTTAAAGAATAAGTTTCAAGTAGCCAACAAGGCGTGGATTTTTTAAAGAATGTTTTTTCTAGTAGGCAACAAAGCGTGGATTTTTTTAAAGAATGTTTTTTTCTAGTAGACAACAAAGCGTGGATTTTTTTAAAAAATATTTTTTCAAGTAGCTATGCATCCAATGCGTGGATTTTTTAAATAATATTTTTTCCAGTAGCCAGCCATCCAAGGTGTGGATTTTTTAAAGAATATTTTTTCTAGTAGGCAACAAGGCGTGGCTTTTTTAAAGAATGTTTTTTCTAGTAGCCAGCCATTCAAGGCGTGGATTTTTTAAACGAATATTTTTCTAGTAGCCACCAAAGGCGTGGATTTTTTAAATGAATATTTTTTCTAGTAGGTAACAAGGCGTGGATTTTTTAAAGAATGTTTTTTCTAGTAGGCATCAAGTCGTGGATTTTTTAAAGAATATTTTTTCTAGTAGCCAGCCATCCAAGGCGTGGATTTTTTAAAGAATATTTTTTCTCAAAGCCAGCCATCCAAGGCGTGGATTTTTTAAAGAATATTTTTTCTCAAAGCCAGCCATCCAAGGCGTGGATTTTTTAAAGAATATTTTTTCTCAAAGCCAGCCATCCAAGGCGTGGATTTTTTAAAGAATATTTTTTCTCAAAGCCAGCCATCCAAGGCGTGGATTTTTTAAAGAATATTTTTTCTCAAAGCCAGCCATCCAAGGCGTGGATTTTTTAAAGAATATTTTTTCTCAAAGCCAGCCATCCAAGGCGTGGATTTTTTAAAGAATATTTTTTCTCAAAGCCAGCCATCCAAGGCGTGGATTTTTTAAAGAATATTTTTTCTCAAAGCCAGCCATCCAAGGCGTGGATTTTTTAAAGAATATTTTTTCTCAAAGCCAGCCATCCAAGGCGTGGATTTTTTAAAGAATATTTTTTCTCAAAGCCAGCCATCCAAGGCGTGGATTTTTTAAAGAATATTTTTTCTCAAAGCCAGCCATCCAAGGCGTGGATTTTTTCAAAAGAATATTTTTTCTCAAAGCCAGCCATCCAAGGCGTGGATTTTTTAAAGAATATTTTTTCTCAAAGCCAGCCATCCAAGGCGTGGATTTTTTAAAGAATATTTTTTCTCAAAGCCAGCCATCCAAGGCGTGGATTTTTTAAAGAATATTTTTTCTCAAAGCCAGCCATCCAAGGCGTGGATTTTTTAAAAGAATATTTTTTTCAAAGCCAGCCATCCAATGCGTGGATTTTTTAAAAGAATATTTTTTCAAGTAGCCAACCATCCAAGGCGTGGATTTTTTAAAGAATAGCCAGCCATCCAAGGCGTGGATTTCTTAAAGAATATTTTCTCAAGGACCAATTCTTTAAAGAATATTTTCCCAATGACCAACACATTCGTGGATTTTTTAAAGAATATTTTTTCTCAAAGCCAGCCATCCAAGGCGTGGATTTTTTAAAGAATATTTTTTCAAGTAGCCTACAAGGCGTGGATTTTTTAAAGAATATTTTTTCAAGTAGCCTACAAGGCGTGGATTTTTTAAAGAATATTTTTTCTCAAAGCCAGCCATCCAAGGCGTGGATTTTTTAAAGAATATTTTTTCTCAAAGCCAGCCATCCAAGGCGTGGATTTTTTAAAGAATATTTTTTTCAAAGCCACCCATCCAAGCCAGCCATCCCAGGCGTGGATTTTTTAAAAGAATATTTTTTTCAAAGCCAGCCATCCAAGGCGTGGATTTTTTAAAGAATATTTTTTCTAAAGCCAGCCATCCAAGGCGTGGATTTTTTAAATAATATTTTTTCTCAAGTAGCCAGCCATCCAAGGCGTGGATTTTTTAAAGAATATATTTTCTCAAAGCCAGCCATCCAAGGCGTGGATTTTTTAAAGAATATTTTTTCTCAAAGCCAGCCATCCAAGGCGTGGATTTTTTAAAGAATATTTTTTCTAGGAACCCACCATCCAAGGCGTGGATTTTTTAAAGAATATTTTTTCTAGGAACCCACCATCCAAGGCGTGGATTTTTTAAAGAATACCCACCATCCAAGGCGTGGATTTTTTAAAGAATATTTTTTTAAACCCACCATCCAAGGCGTGGATTTTTTAAAGAAAAGAATATTTTTTCTAGGAACCCACCATCCAAGGCGTGGATTTTTTAAAGAATATTTTTTCTAGGAACCCACCATCCAAGGCGTGGATTTTTTAAAGAATATTTTTTCTAGGAACCCACCATCCAAGGCGTGGATTTTTTAAAGAATATTTTTTCTAGGAACCCACCATCCAAGGCGTGGATTTTTTAAAGAATATTTTTTCTAGGAACCCACCATCCAAGGCGTGGATTTTTTAAAGAATATTTTTTTCTAGGAACCCACCATCCAAGGCGTGGATTTTTTAAAGAATATTTTTTCTAGGAACCCACCATCCAAGGCGTGGATTTTTTAAAGAATATTTTTTCTAGGAACCCACCATCCAAGGCGTGGATTTTTTAAAGAATATTTTTTATAGAATAGGAACCCACCATCCAAGGCGTGGATTTTTTAAAGAATATTTTTTCTAGGAACCCACCATCCAAGGCGTGGATTTTTTAAAGAATATTTTTTCTCAAAGCCAGCCATCCAAGGCGTGGATTTTTTAAAGAATATTTTTTCTCAAAGCCAGCCATCCAAGGCGTGGATTTTTTAAAGAATATTTTTTCTCAAAGCCAGCCATCCAAGGCGTGGATTTTTTAAAGAATATTTTTTCTCAAAGCCAGCCATCCAAGGCGTGGATTTTTTAAAGAATATTTTTTTAAAGTCTCTCTAAGGCGTGGGTTTTTTAAAGAATATTTTTTTAAGAAGCCAGCCATCCAAGGCGTGGATTTTTTAAAGAATATTTTCTTAAGAAGCCAGCCATCCAAGGCTGGATTTTTTAAAGAATATTTTTTTAAGAAAGCCATATTTTGGAAAAATATGTCAGTGTAAGGAAGAGGTGCTTTTGACCTCTAATCCGGCAAGCGGGTGCAAATTTCACGAAATATTACCCAGGCTCGGAATAAATATCAGCAGTAAAATAGAGTTATGTGGTAGTTGTGTAGGGTATCGTATGTTCGGCCCAGTCCGACTATACTGCTCCGCTCACTGGTTTTAAATTAATACGATTTCATTGTGGAAAATTTCAAAGCAACTATTTAAAACTCTTCATATTTATTTCAATCCTGTCAATGAAATCTGAAACAAAATCTAGTTTCCCCAACATCCAAGTCAAATAACGCAAAACTTCAGAAACCAAAAAAAAACACGACGAAGAAGAAGTAGAAGAAACTAAATCATGTTTCATCATTTCATTTCAGCTTAACTTTGCCACTCAATCGCGAGGCGAAGACAGGCAAGAAAGCAGGAAAATGAAACCCAAATGAAACTCATTTTGCTAATGTTTACACACACAAAAAAATCAACAGCAACAAGAACATGAACGCCAGATAAGTTTTTGGCATCTCGCACTTAGATCGCTGTTTCATCATGGCAAACGAAAAATAACAACAACAACAAAAATATCTTCACTGTGATACAAAGCTCGAAACTTATGGCAAGGAATGACGTCCCTGCATATCATTGAGCGAAAACTCCGCTGGCTATAAAACCGAAGCCGAAAAGTATACCCTTCCCCAAAAAACACATAGCCTCGAATGCCAGAAAGACAGAAACAAGAAGAAGAAGACAAAACACTATTCAAATAATAAACATAAGCGACAAATATTAAAACTTTATGCAATAAAGTTTTGTTTTATGCTCTCCGGTTTGTTTGCTCTCTGCTCTTCATTTAATTTTTTTTTTTTTTTGGCAAAAGTTTTAGTTTTTCAGAGGATGTTGGCGTTGTTGTTGTTAATCGCGCAGTAGAGCACAGCACCATCATTTGCCAAATGGTGGGAAAAAATATTCTTTAAAAAATCCACGCCATGGATGGCTGGCTTTGAGAAAAAATATTCTTTAAAAAATCCACGCCTTGGATGGTGGGTTCCTAGAAAAAATATTCTTTAAAAAATCCACGCCTTGGATGGTGGGTTCCTAGAAAAAATATTCTTTAAAAAATCCACGCCTTGGATGGTGGGTTCCTAGAAAAAATATTCTTTAAAAAATCCACGCCTTGGATGGTGGGTTCCTAGAAAAAATATTCTTTAAAAAATCCACGCCTTGGATGGTGGCTTTGAGAAAAAATATTCTTTAAAAAATCCACGCCTTGGATGGTGGGTTCCTAGAAAAAATATTCTTTAAAAAATCCACGCCTTGGATGGTGGGTTCCTAGAAAAAATATTCTTTAAAAAATCCACGCCTTGGATGGTGGGTTCCTAGAAAAAATATTCTTTAAAAAATCCACGCCTTGGAAAAATATTCTTTCAAAAATCCACGCCTTGGATGGTGGGTTCCTAGAAAAAATATTCTTTTAAAAAAATCCACGCCTTGGATGGTGGGTTCCTAGAAAAAATATTCTTTAAAAAATCCACGCCTTGGATGGTGGGTTCCTAGAAAAAATATTCTTTAAAAAATCCACGCCTTGGATGGTGGGTTCCTAGAAAAAATATTCTTTAAAAAATCCACGCCTTGGATGGTGGGTTCCTAGAAAAAATTTTTATTGGTCCTATTTTTTACGATCGTAATAACTTAAAAATTTTTATATTTTCGAACTCATTCATCTTTCTGCATGAATCCGTAACTATAACAAAGTTTAAAGTTATTGACTTTCGACAATGCGACAGGCCAAACGCACTTTAGTCTATAGACCAAAACCCCCATCAGAGGAAGGAAAAGAAAAGGCAAAAAAATCGAAAAAATTGAAAGTTTGCAAAAGAGCTATGCGAAAAAAGAGTGTGTGTGTGTGTACCATGTTTCCGGTGGTCTATCCTAAATGCCTCTGGAACACACACAAAACTTTGCTTCCAGCATGAAAACATTTACAATGTTTAGCAAACAAAAGGAAAAAAGAACAACACCATCATTCATGGTTCCATTTAAGTGGAATTTATGCTTATCACCCCCCTCACACACTCTCTATCGAATGTATTTCGTTTTTTTATCTCTATTATACGTTATTTTTTGCCTGAAGGGTGTGATTGGTTATGAAAATGGGCGGATGGGGACATAAATGCTTCCGTTATGGTTTTCGTCGTTTTTGGTTATGCTGCAAACCCATCAAAACTTCATGGCGGACATTTTAAGGATGGCTGGGAAACCCATAAAAAAGTCGAAATGTATTTTCGATAGTTTTTTTAGTTGATCGATAAGCACTTTGTGGTAAACTATCAGCTCACAAAAATGTTTGGGTAGACCATTCGGTGAAATGGTAGTTAGGAGATTGAGAACAACTTAGTCGAAATAAAATTTTTCAGAACTGATGTAATTTTTTGCATACACATTTTTTTTTTTGAATCATAAAAAATGTTTAAAAACAAAAACAAGTATATTAGTATCAATCAGTGTTGTTTGGAAAGAGTGGTACCAGAAGAGGTTGCCCTATAGACCACATAAAATTCGGATGTAATATAAAATTGGTAAAATATTAAGATTTGCAGTCAGTGGAACAAGTCTGGTACTCCATTCACATCAAATTAAATTTACATGTTTTAAAAATATTGACCCTTTGCGGAGTGATCCGGTGGTTCTCATCGACGGACTATGTGGTTTGATAAAGGTATTACGATTAAGTGGTGAATGTCCGATTTGATCCCCTTAATATTGTATTTTTAAAAAAAGCTAAGCATAAACAAGCATGACATTACAAAATCAATACCCGTCACGATTTTTTACCAATATTTCGATGAGGCACATTTTTGCCGTAGGAAAATGTATATATCTTCATTAGCCATAATGCTAAACGTATAAAAGCCTGCGCTAATAGGTGTGTTGCACCATGAACCAATGCAAAAATGTGCTTATCGAATGTATATAAAAATAAACAAGTGAAAAAGGCGTTTGGCCTTCAGGAGGTACCACTATATTGAGGAGATGACTAAATGTCTACCGATATATTTCTTGTGGAGGCATTTAGTACCCAATACGAACCCAATGTAGCAAATTTCAGCGAATTCGGTTGAAAAACGCGCTCAAGAACACCAAAATACCAAAAAATTGGGGGTACCCTTATATGGGAGCTATGCCTAAACGTGGACCGATATATCCCATCTTCGAACATGTCCTGCCTGCAGACACGACTCTGTGCAAAATTTTGGCGATCTACCTCAACTCGTTTAGACGCTAGAATGATTACAACAGACGGACAGACGGACATTCGTTGATCGTCTTAGAATTTTACGCTGATCAAGGGTCGGAAATGATTATTTCAATGAGTTACAACAAAAAGACGGACATGGCTAAATCGTCATAGAGTTTTATGCTGATAAGAAATATATATTCTGCATAGTGTCGGAAATGATTATTTCGATGAATTACTTACTTATCTTGAAAATACGACTTTGCGAATTCCTCAAAGATCAAAATTTGACTTAAAATTTTAGACTTTTTAATACAAAAAGTTGATCTATCATTGTAGTGATGTTCCATGGAGATATACGAAAAAATATTTTTAAACCAGTTAGCGGAGCAGCATAGTCGGGCGGGCGGACCATGTGATACACTACACAACTTCCACCGAGCTCTATGTTTCTGTAGATCCATATAATGGATAATAATGGGTAATATTTCGCGACATTTTCACTCTTTTGACCTATGTGGTTTTTTTTCTGAATCCGAATGTTTTCCCGGAGTAAAAATTACTCCATAAAATTAAAATTTTGTTATTTTACACAAAAATATTTTGGTCCATTTGACCCTCCAAATATCATTTTCATGACAACCTTCGGATAAGTTCGTCAAATCGCCTTCCCCATGAAAGGCGACGTCTAGAGTGACTAGAAAACCAGACAAACATTTCATTCCCAAAATATCATCTTCGAAAATTATAAGTGTCTTCCTTCACCATAACCAGAAACTCATGTAATATTTTCTTACCATCAGCGCAACCTTTCTGCTCTCTAGTGTGGTGATGGGAATACTAACCAATATCAGAATACGTAGACTCCATCAAAGATTTGTGTATAACTTCCACATCCGAGGACAATATAAAATGTATCAATTTAAAGGTCAACTAATCCTCTTGGATATACTATCAACATCTCGTGTCTATAGAATACAAATTTTGTAATTTTTCACACAAAAGTCTATGTCTATCTAAATATTGACCGATCTTCATCGTTTGTTCTTTGGCCAGATTCCCTTCCTCGTAAAAAAATTCGTGGGGTTTGGGTCATAACAGACTAAAATACATTTTTTTGTCCATTTCATCCCCTAAATATTAACCGATCTTTACCTAAAACAATAGGGGTCTTCTTTGGCCAGAACCCCTCCTACATCGACTCTGCTAGTCGAGATATGACTGATCTAAAAATCCACTCAGTTGGATTATCACACTCTCTCTCTTACGTATGGCTTCATATAGTTTTCGGTATTTTAATTTTCTCACTTTCCAGCCGAAGTACAATATATATAATATTCAGATCAAACAAACAAACTATGTTGTACCCCCCAAAATTAACCTACTTCGTTGCTCAAATAGACATAGAAGATGACCACACGATCGATTGTGTTTTTTTTCAGTCTCATACCCAAGATACATGACTCGTCACCTGTGGCGATCTTTAGACGCACGGCATTTGTATTTATACCCTACACAACTATGTTGTCAGGGTATTATAGCTTTGTGCAGCCCCAAGAGTTTGTAACGCCGCGAAATATTGGTCCTAGACCCACCTTTAAGTATACCGATCGTCATATCTCGACTAGCTGAGTCGATCTAGACATGTCTGTCCGTCCGTCCATTATAATTTGTAAACACGATACAGGCCACATTTATGGACAAATCTTCACGAAATTTTGCATGTAGGGAGGGTTCGGCCCAATGAAGACACCTATTGTTTTTGGTAAAGATCGGTTAATATTTAGGGAAAGAAAAGGACCAAATACTTAATTTTTATCGGTTTTTCTGGTCGCTCCAGAGGCCGCAATTATGGTCTAAACATCGCGAATAAGAATAAGCATGCCTATTTTGATAAAGGTTGGTCAATATTTAGTGGGTCAAATGGACCCAGACTTTTGTCTGGAAAATGACAAAATTTGTATTCTATGGCGTATATATTTACTCCTGAAGGACATAGACCCGAGAAGTTGATAGTATATCCAAGAGTAGTGGTTTACCTTTACATTGATACCAATTGCATTGTCGTGTATACTCGGATGTGGGAGCTACACTTAAATATTTACAGGTCCTTACTTATTCTTATATTATTTAGTAACGCATTACCACACTAAATATAGCGCTGATCGCTTTAAAATGTTCCATGAAGTTCCAGTTATGATAACGCCTAAATTTTCGGTGACGATCAGATAATTATAGTGTGTCGATTTATGCCACTATGAGTCGATTTATATGCCACTATTGAAAGCCGAACATCACAATACAACCCAAGATGAAGGGGATCTGGACAAGTAATTTGAGTAGCTGTACTGAATATAAGTAATATTTTTAGACGTCTAGTCGGTCAAGGGGGTACAAATATCGCTAAATATTGCCCAAGCTCAGAATATTGAACCATAGAAAATTAGATTTTCGTGGAAGTTGTGTAGGGTATCATATGGTCGGCCCCGTCCAACTATACTGCTCCGCTCACTGGTTTCAGTTTGACATTTGTTCGTTGTCAGCCTTATGTCTAATGAGGGTTTATACAATTTGATACAGTATAAATGTGTCTCATAGAAATATACGATTTTCAAATGTCCGTCCGGCTGGCTGGTACGCACGATAACTCTCGATGGAGTAGTAACCGATTTTATCCAAACTTTCTACATCGCAATATTTCTTCCAAACTTTGTTTAAATTCACAGATTGGCTACATCGGTCAACTCCTTCCAGTAACTCCCCCACAATATGGTCAAACCTAGATAGAATCGACATATGGGACCCATTGGTCCACTCCTTCTGTTACCACCCCCACAAATGGTCAAACTGTGCAATATTTGTTAGATCAAATATGAGGCGAATGGAATGACCGATTTAATCAAATTTGCAGAACCTACTAACTACTACCTTTACGAAGCCTACATCAAATCAGAAGGTGAGACCCGTCGGCCAATATTTCACAATCTTGTAATTTCAATTTAAATCGAAGTGAATATTGAACACCTCCGCAAGCCATATGCTGAGGGTATATATCAGTCGGCAGCACCGACTGACACTTTTTTACTTGTTAGAAAATACTCTCAATTAGAATTCTATAAGAACCTAGAAGTTCAAAAATCTACCCTATTGATATTATAGTGTATAAAAATAAATTTAGAAAGTCTAGGCAGCGCCACATTTTAGACATTTCTCTAATTATTATCCAAACTAATTTTAGTCAGGATTTCACTAAGGTCTTTCTCTTCTTCCAGAAATCTATGGAACTAAACCACTTGTCATAAGTTTGCCACATGAGCAGTTTTGGCGAAGAAGTCGTAAACCATGTGCTTCGAAGTCCTACAGTCCGATTGTTTTTTTCTGTCTCATTCCCATAGACACATGATTCGTCACCTGTGGCTATCTTACAAGAGTTTTTCGAAGCTCGTGATCGCGATTTTCTGATAATTATAGAAAAATTCCAAAAGATTATGGTTAAAAAAAGAAGACACGTGTATCATTTGAAAGTTTACGTCGGGAGGTAACCTAAAAAGCGTTGGCCATATTTAACAATTCCAAGACTTTTGAAAATATTCGGATTATGATTTTTCGAAATCCTTTTATTTTAGGTATATAGTGTCTTTGGCAATATTACTGATATACATGTGAGGCATATTTTTGTCTAATACGTTAAAACTCAGTCGACATCTGAAGGGGATTTTTCGGTCCCCTTTTCCAGAAATGATTTAATACGGGTTTATAGCAGGTCAGAATATCGATAGGAACCAGAACAGTTGGGATTGATTAATCCCCTGTTCCAAAGTTTTAATTTCAAAAGTTTTTGATATTTTTTGAAATTGTAAAGGGACATTCTTAAATCATTCCAAATTGGAATTGAATATAAATTATTAAGGGACCAAAGGAATTCGCTTTAATTAGCTTTGTTTTCAAATTACTTTAGTTCAGGAATTCCTTTTATAAATTGTAATCTACAGTACCTATATTATATTTTGTTGTTTTGGAAATTGGGACCGAAATTAGTTGTTTTCTGCCCTGTGTGCAGGTGTAGGCATATTCAACCTCGCTGAATATTGTATTATTTTCCACTCAGTTTTAATTACAAAATCCACAGCTACATAGCCACTAGCCTACAAGCAATCATGACAATAGCATTGTACTCGTCAAACAATATGTGTTTAATCTTTACATTTTACTTCAATATCAATTTACGTGTATTATATCAATATTATAGCATCACACCGTCTGCTTCGTATACATATGATATGTCATTCCACTACACTGACATGATAAATCGACAATGTTCAAAAACAAACAGAAATAAATAATCAATCATAATTTTTTATTTGATATTCGATATATGTATATATCACGTTGTGGTCTTTGGTCTCAATTATATTTGTTATCAATAATGTGCACGTTATTGACTTTTTTCTTTTGTTTGTTAGTGTGTGTCATGTGTCGGTATTGTTTGATTTCGTGTCATACAGATGGATTTTGTTTTCATTAAGATATTAAATGATGCTGTTTTCAAAATCCAGGCTGTATTTTTGGGAATGTTTATATGAGATTATTTCGAATGGCGACACGTACGTAATTTATTTTTGTGAAATGATTCGAGTGGATTATTGAATTGTTGGGCAATTTAATTTTGTTTTGTAGAAATTGACTTTTTGGTGTATTGAGGAAGCCATAGGGATGATAAACACTTTGGCAAACGAAGTTAATGTTTTTTTTTTAATTTTATAGAAAATTATAAACTACAAACCTATTGACAGTTTATACGAAACCATCGAATCTTTTAGGGTATCGAATATATCCCCATTTTTGCCATTCTTCTGGTACCATGACTAAAACAAACAATTCAATTCCAACAATTCGTTGACAAGTGTTTAATATATATTTTAGGAAGAAAATTCAATAAAAATATCATTTAACATTCTTGTGAAATTTTTTATTTAATTTTTTTTTATTCTTTGCTGCATTCACATGTCTGTGCATTTTAGTTTTCTTTTCGGTAGCTTCTATTTCATCTAAGTTCGTATCAAATTTTTATTGGACAGAAATTAACTAAACTTCTTTTATAGCATGAGTTGAATGCTGTATGTGCAATTGCTATACCCAATAGAGTGTTTTTGAGATTGAATTGCCCAAGGAGGCAATTTCCAAAACTAAGCGAATTTTCCAAGAGAAATAAACAAAAAAATTGGATTGCATTGTTTGAAATACACACACAGTTGTATATACGTAGATACACATGCACACAAAACAATTGTTAACTTTTCCGCTCAGTTTCAATGCGACAAAACTAATGCACCGAAAAAAAGTTTTCTCCATTTAGGATTGTATGAAAATAAACTACAACTAAAGTTGTGTGTATGAGTTATGCAGTTATATGTTTCTGATGTACGAGGGTCGTATAGTAAGCTGTGGTAAATAGAATTTAAATTTCAAGTTTATTACTTTTCAACATTATTCATTTGAAAACCAGTACGGAAAGTAGTAAAGTCGGACGAGGCCGACTATATGATACCCTTCACCTCTTTGGGTATATGCTACATATGTACCGTAACAGACGTCGCCTTTTCGAAGGAACATTGACATGAAATTGCACGAACTCTAAATATGTGATCTTTATCTATAAGTAAACCGATTAACATCAATTAAAACAAATGCCATTCTGCAACCTATTCTAAATTTTCTAAATAGATTTAAAGCAAACTTTACACACGCTATTGATGTCGGAATAGGTCGAAATTATATACGGACGCTATGCCATATCTAAATCTGAACCATTTACTTATAATCGGACGAAAGTATATATAGAAGCTATATGCAAATCTGAACCGATTCCAAGAAAACTTAACGCACGAAAATTTATAGTAACTTCAGTACATTGTACAAAATTGTGTGTCAGTCGGTCAAACTTTGGGTCTTAAGTAAACAATTTACATTAAATCAGACGAATATATAAGGGAGCTATACCTAAATTTAGACCGATTTTCACGAAACTTAGCACACATCATTAATTCAATACGCTATGCAGAAATTCGTGCAAAACTGAAAATATATAGAGGGTTTAGTGTTCTATTTACATGAAATCGGACGAATATATATATATATATATATATATAGGAGATATATCTAAATCTGAACCGATTTTCACAAAATTTAACATACGTAATTCTAGACTCAATTCAGTGCCCTATACCAAATTTCGTGCAAATTGAAGGAAATATAGGGGCTTTGGTGCCTCATTTACTTTAAATCGGACGAAAATATATATGGAAGCTATATCTAAATCTGACCGGATTTTCTCGAAACTTGACACACATCATTCTATATTCAATACAGCGCTCTGTACCAAAATTCGTACAAATCGAAAAATATATAGGGACGTCGGTGCCCTATTTACCTTAAATCGGACGAAAATATATATGGGAGCTATATCTAAATCTGATCAGATTTTCTTCAATTTCAATAGGGTCCTTGGGCCAAATGAGTGACTTGTGCCAAATTTCATCCAAATCGGATCATAAATGTGATCTGTACTTTGTTTACAATTTAATATCTACAGACAGACATAGAACGGACATGCATAAATCGGCTCAGAAAGGGATTCTATGCATATTCTCAAAAGGAATCATGCATAAATACGTCTTTATGCTTATATTTTCGATTTACAGTCTCCCATGATATATTTCCCAATTATAGAGGGTTGACTGTAATTTTTAATCGATTTAGACAATCTTCTGTTAAAATCCCAACAAAACTCCAATTATTGAGCCTTGGCATATTAATTTTCCTAAATTGGATGGGACATATCGATTCTATTGGCACATATGTCCTGGTATAAAATATAGGTCAATGTATTATAATATAATTGTAAATTAGCCATGTTTACACTTTTCAGCCTAACTGTATGTCCTATTAGATCACTAGTTCATAGATAATTATATGAAATTTAAAATAATGGTACTCTCAGGTATAGTTCGAATATGTTTCTCCTAATTTCTTTATTTTTTTTTTACAATTTATGTCGTATTGTTAATATAACTACATATTTTTGTTATCCAGAAATTCATTCGATATTAATTTCCTCCCAGAAAATTCCCGCAAATATTTTCAAATGTCAAAGTTTTATTTCAAAAAATTTCAAGTTTATTTAAATTATGTTAAATCAAACGTCCCTCGTATAACATTTTTTGTTTTGTATTTGACTTTAAAACTAGCAGAACTTTTGTATTATTTACATCTATTTTTATGCCCAAGACTTTTTGTTATAGCCAACATTTAACTAACTTCGAAGGTTAGCATGAACTACTAAATTTAATTTCTAAGAATAGAGAATGTGGTAGAACGGAAACAATTACATTTACATGTAATTTAAATTCAATTACCGAATGTTTGAATCACAATTTGAGTATTTGGAATAATAATCTACCAACAAGTTGAAAAAGTTCAACCGGGCTGAATTTTTTATACACTCCGCTATGAGTTGGACATTGAAAATAATTAAAATCGATTGGGACTTTCATGTGAGGGCTTTGGCATGGTAAATTAAACACAATATGAAAACTAAAATATCAAACTATAGCCAATTCGGTTGAAAAATCTGTCAAAAATCTCCAAAATACCGAATTGTGGGGATACTGTTATATGGACCTACTCCGAAACATAAGTTTGTTTTTATACGAAGGAATAAAATAATTGGACCCAAACTCCACAAAATACCGGATGAGAGGTAACTTTAAATAAGCGGTAACCTTGTAAGTGGACTTGTATTGAAGAAGGTTTAGTAGGATACTACCCTTTAAGAATCCAAAATACCATATTACAACCAATGGAGGCTATATTAAATCATGAACCATATTCTATACCAAACATACTAGATGTGGTAGCAATGTATGCTATGCTTTTGGTGAGAAAATAACGAAAATAGGGCGAACCTATAAAGGCGCTTTAAAGCTCCACGAACTCAGAATAAAAATGCATAGCCCTTTTGTTTGGAAATTCGGCCGAAAGTACCGAAAATATAATGGGACCATCATATTTCAAATACTGAAAATGAGGGTGTGTTGTTCTAGGGAACTATAGTTAATACGGAATGATGATATACAGCCCCTTCAAAAGGGGCGGAAGTGAAAACGAGGAATCAACTTATGAACTTATTAGCACGATCGTTTTTTGCCACTTTCGAAGTGAATTATCGGGACAGGAGTTCATCTTTGTGTGGTGATAAAGCACCATCCTATAGCAGTGCAAAAGCCAAGGTTAAAGAATTTAATCACGGTCAATGAAACATTGAGTGGCGATTGTTTGTTAGTGTCGTGGGACGATCAATTATGAATGATACACCAATTCTTCGGAGGAATTCGAAACACGTACAAGAAATGACGAATCATTGTGCTCCAGGACAATGCGAACTGTAATACACCTCCTAGGATCCTTTTGGTCGGAAAAAAACGTGAAACAGGTCTCAAAAAGAAGCGGTGGGGTTTTATGAAATCTTGGGCCTATAAATATCTCGCACAAATTTACATATATGCTATCATGTGTCCAAGCTCCCCAAGATACCGAAGTTTTGTGATGTAGATTTAAATGGGGGATTCCCTGAAAAGTGAATCAATATTGATCCTGTTTAGTAGGAAAATATGCAAACCCATGAGAACCTGAAAAATCAAATTAGATCCAAAACATCCTGAAAACCCCCGAAATACAGAATAATGGGGGTTACCATTATAAACATGAGCCAATGTCGAAAATTTGTGTTAGGGACTTTTTCTATCCAAAATGTTAAATTGCTCCTAAGTTGCTTTCCAAAATACCGATCTTTAGGGTATAGATTTATAAAAGGTGGACCAATATTAAGATATGACGGTAGATTTAGGTCGGTAGATTTTTCTGTTGAAAACAGTGTCTAAAACCCCAAAAATACGAATAATGGGATGTACCGTTATATGCGGGCTACCCCATCATAAATCATTTTCGGTAGAAATATTTGATGCTGATCATGAACCAAACGAACTAATCCTTTTAGGGATCTCCGGTGAATATTTCGTGAGTAAATCAGGCTGGAACTTGGAAAAAAATATATTATGGTCCTACAGATGGACATATGAATAATTGTATTAAGCACTATATGTCCATATTTAAATTTGAGCATATATTTAGGATGTGTTACTGAATCGATACCATGGGAATCGGAATATTTGACATAATTACATCCCACTATATCAAACACGTTATCTCCAAATTCTAGAACCTTGACTCTTATGAGATTTATGCCTTTTGAAGGCAAAATAACATTTTGTGTAATAATAACTTATATTCGTATCCTTTTGTACCAGAAATCATTGCTAATCACATTAAAACATACCAATATAGACTCTATATATTTAAAATGCTGTGAGTTACATTTTGTAGAATATTTGGAGATCAAAAAAATTTCGGTATTTAGTGTACGGTTCAAGAAAATAAAAGACACATCAGCATCCAAGATAGAAGGACGCTATGCTTTACAAAACTATTGTTCATTCGATTTGACTGCAAACATGGCATTTGCCTGCAATTGCCGCAAAAAACATGAAACATATTCTTCATTAACTGTAGGGTCACCAGCAAACAAATCATCATCGCTTTAACTCAAAAACTTGACCTATGGCGAATTTTGATTCTTAAGATACTCGCTTCAATTTCTTGAATATGAGAATTCGCCGTCATAATTCGGAAATCATAGTAATTATAATATGGTGGGACTACACGAAGAAGTAAAACAATACCAAATAAGATGCATGTAATCTCCATGAATAATTCATTTATATAGCAATTGCAATGATATTTAACAACTTTAAATTTAATATCATATCATTTGAATTCTCAATTCAGTAATAAAAATATTCAAATAAGCGCATTACTTACCTTATTAATTTCCTCATACTACCAACTACAGAATTCAACTTCTTTAACTTTAGCACCTGTTTATCACCTACTCGTCACCAGCGACAATAATAAACTGTACGTTTTCGTATGCAGATCTACTTTTTCGATTCATACACTTTGGACATAAATATGGAAAATGAATTTAACAAGAGATTTCCAACGGTGTTACATCTTCACAACTATTGCAACACCCAAAATAATCTGAATATTCGCAACAAAACAGATGCCCACTTGCCCTAATCTTCTGAATAAGCTATTCTCGATCTCTATGAACTAGTTTGCTTAACGAAAATAATGACGCTATTGAAAAACATTTAAGATCAATTGTAGTACACCCTCCGACAAAAATGGAGATGAAGAGGAAAACTAGAACAAATAGAACAACTAGATCGGATTTAAAATGTTAGGAAGGGAAAAAAAACAACTTCTAATCTCGTCGTCTGCCACCAGATTAAAACTCTTCAAAAATCTAGAGCAAATAGGACACTTGCCCTTATTATGTATGTAAATTAGAGCATATGGATTCGGAAGCATATTTCCTTCCTGTCCTCACGTTCATGTAAATGTGCGTTCGTGTGTTTTTGTGTGTTGCGGATTTCCTTAACATCTGAAGTACTGGCACTCGACTTGGCTCATTGTCTGCCGCTCAAGTGTTTGATCACTAAAATAAACTGAAAATTGTCTTTTTTCACAATATTTGCTTATGCTGGCCATTCTTCGATGCCAACACTCATTTCATTCTTTTCTTTTTTGTGGCTATCGAAAAACCTTCTGTCTGTCCGGCTTTATCCCTCGTGTGCCTTTTGTTTCCTTATGCTCTTTCATTTACTTTCTCCCGAATTATAATCGCCGGGCTTAATAAAAACCCTTATAAATCTGTGTGATTTAATTCGATAATCTCCACGGCCACTCATTCGCAATATGGTCGACCTGATGGTAAGGGACAAACAAACGGAGATGCGTATGGGAATATTGACCAGTCAGACGATTGATAGATTTCATAGTTGGTAAAAGTATTTCGTACAGTCATTGAATTGGCTGGTCTTGGTTAGCTGGATGTATTCTATACTTCGCAGGATTATTTTTGACTGTTTAACCGCACCGTATATCAAAGAAAATCCAACGAAGCTGTAGTCAATGTAAACACAGTGGTATATGTCTAAATTTTTACAACAACTATACTTCCGGATTTTAGCATAATTTTAGCCCTATCAATGAACATTGAAGATTTCTAGATAATATAGTCAAAAGTATTTTATATAAATGACACTGGGCAACAAAATTTTAGATGACAGAAAAGACTTAAGGACTCCTTGTCATTAAACTAAGTACACCTGACCATCGAATTGAGGGCCTTTGTTCCTACTCCTCATCTTTTCGCAAATAGCTGTGACTTTCACAGACGTTGAACGTTACACCCAATATCTTCGAGTAATAATTGATGGTCGGAATATGTTCTCTATCGACTATTATGTTCAGCGGGAGCTTAATTTCAGTCGTCCTAGTGTCTAACAGTGTATGTTTCTGAATCCCCCATATGAATAACGTCCACAAATATGTTTCTTTATAAAAGGTTTCTATCACGCCCGGAGGTTTGTCTTCTCCATGTACCCGAAATGTTTAGGATGGTAGACGGTATCTAAGGCATTCGATAGCTAAAAAGCCATCTTGACTGTTCGATTGCACGGTCTGATCTGTTAATGTGTCTTTGCTTCGTGTGACGATTTTCCGAAAATTCCTCTTAGCTACCCAATGATCGATTTCTATGCCATCGGGTGGAACTCACTGTTTTACTCTGCGGGTCGTGGACGTCATGTATCTGAAATATACATTATTCAATCCCGGCCCGAGTTTAGACTTCTCTATGTTCTTCAACCGTTCGGTATGGTTGACATTATCTCGGGCCTTCGGATAGGACAAGAGCCAACATGGCTCGTCGGTTGCACGATTTTTTCTATTGAATAGCTATCGATTTGCTCGGCCAGCGCGGTACCCCTCTCCTCTGGACATAGACGACCATTGAAGACCTATGAACTCTTCTATGACCATAGAAGACATATGAACTCTTCTATGACCATAGAAGACCTATGAACTCTTCTATGACCGTAGAAGACCTGTGAGATATTTTATGGGAATATAAGAATAGAAGACCTATGAGTTCTTCTATTACCATAGAAGACCTATGAGCTCTTCCATGGACATAGATGACCTATGAGCTCTCATATGAACGTCATCTATGAGCTCTCATATAGACATAGATGATCTATGAGCTCTTCCATGGACATAGATGACCTATGAGCTGTTTAATGGACATAGAAGGCCTATGAGCTCTTCTATGGACATAGAAGACCTATGAGCTGTTCCATGAACATAGAAGACCTATGGGCTATTTTAAGGCCATATAAGACCTATGAGCAGGTTAATGGACATAGAAAACCTATGAACTCTTCTAGGGACATGAAAGACCTGTGAGCGCTTCTATGTTGTTGAACAACAATATGTGGTGTTGAATGCTGCGTATACTGCTTTGGGGAGACTTCGACGATATCTCGTATTCCTCCGAAAAGAAGCATGAGACACATTGACGAAAACTACAGCACCTAGGTTTGGGGATTCTCACTCCATGTAATTTCATTTGCTGACTATGGTATCTTCTGGTGGAAATCTTACTTCGACTCAATCCGGCGCATAGAGCCAGCTACCGTGGGACTACTACTTTTACACAATGAGCGACCATTATGATTCTAAAACTTGATTTGGACCAATTTGATGGAGAAACGAAATTATTTAAGTCAGAAGAATTTGTATTAATGCGATGATAGATATTCTGCCACAAATACTTTTATATGGAAGTTGGATTTGGTTGGTGTCTTCGCTAATATTATTAGTTTTCGTTGTTCGATAGGTGGCGCTGCTGTCAGTTATATTTATAAATATCTCATCAAAATCCGAAAACAGTTACAGTCGAAATGGGT
Organism: Musca vetustissima; assembly: GCF_032173495.1. Taxonomy (NCBI): domain Eukaryota; kingdom Metazoa; phylum Arthropoda; class Insecta; order Diptera; family Muscidae; genus Musca; species Musca vetustissima. The sequence continues at coordinate 20,256 of NW_026873789.1, forward strand.
TATCACCATGTTCGAGGGATCTGAGAAATTTAGCATTTTAAGCGCTATTAAATAAAGGGAGAACTTTTTAAGGGACTTTTAAGATACAAAGCCCGAATCTAGCGTAATACAATGGGCATAGTTGCCATAAAAATACTTTAGAATGAAAACGGAAGTACTCGGAACTAAACGAATTTTTTATTTGCATAATTAATTCTATCCAACAAACTCCTATTGGTTTTAGTTATTTCCTAATAGTTTACAATTTTTATTCCCTCTAGCCCACTGTGCATCTTTGTCCATTCAAAATCATACACCGAACAACACTACTAAGGTAGAGTGAAAGTGAGCGATGCTGTTTGTTGTTGTCGTCGTCGTTGTTGTTGGTAATCTCTCACTTGGCTAAAGCCGAATGGGGGGATTTAGCTTTGCTGAAGGGACCAACGGAAGATAACATGTTTTTAAGCCAGTTTGTCTTTTGTCACATCAGGGTTTTTCCGTTTCCTCTCAAATAACAAACAGCGTCGACGGCAGCAACAACAAACACTAACACATCATTTCGATATCATCGCACAACTAGCTATTCATAGCCACAAAGACTGTTGTCAACAAATCTCTTTTTGCTTTGTCGAAACAATGATGTCCTTACATCACCGATTTGTGTTTGCAGCGGAAAGGAAGAAGAAAGTTGTCATATCTTTTTTTTGAATATCGATGATGATGATAACGCTATAAAGGAGACACTGATGATGAAGACGATGTTGACAACGATATGCTTGGAAAATCCATAAAATGGATTATGGATTGTGTTTTTCCTCTTTGTGTGTGGTGAGGATATTTCAAAGATTTGCCGCAACCGCAAACTATTTGTTGCATTGGTTCGATTGTCGTTTGGTGGGTTGTTTGTACAATTCACGTAAGTCCGTGTAATACTTCATAATGATTGTTTTAAAAGAGAAATATTTTCCTGTAAGTAACCTCAATCCCGATTTACTGGCTTACGGTCAATGGTGCAACAAAAATAAAACCATCATGGATCAATGAACAGAACAGAAGAATACCAACGAAAGTGGCTCTATTGAAAATGTGGAGTTTTACACCGCTGCTGCTGATGATGCTTAAAAATCGGATCAATATTATTAGATGACCTATTTATATTGGAGGTGCGACTGACAATCTGATTTGTAACACAATGTGTGCGTGCGTGTAACAATTTTTGTGAGCCCTAACCATTTTATTGTGTTTTTAATTCCCTATCACTAGTCCACCGCAAATTCAATAGATAATTCACAAATAAACTTAGGAAGGAATGTGCAATTTGTGGTAACATATGCCATAATGGAAATACCGAACGAAGGGAATGCTAAGATTTAGTTTATTGTTTAATATTGAGACATATATTGTTTAATAAATCCATTAGGGCTGACCAGATTCATTCCATTAGTGTAATACACCTGTGATATTTTCCATGATTCTGGGCATCGATGCTTTGAACAACGGGAAACCATTTTTCGTTGGTTTTTTTTTCTGCTCTACAGTACACCCTTGGTCTATTTTGTGGAGTAATGCTCTTACTAAAGTATTTACGGCTATTATTTAGACCATTATTGACCACTTCGAAGTACTCTTGATTTTATGCATGTTCATTCCTTTTAATTGTAGTGGTAGTTATGTATTATCCCAAAAACGCTATTGTAAATATTTATCAACAGAGTTTCGAAATAGGGTTGCATTTGGAGTGAAAATATATTAATACTACACCCTTTGTACCTATATTTAAGGCAGCGCATTTGAAGTAAAATATTTATGAAATTAAACCAGTAAGGAAAGTAGTAAAGTCGGACGGGGCCGACTATATGATACCCTTCACCACTATGGGTATATTAAACAGGACTATTAACATGTAATTGGATGAAAAAAAGTAATATTTATCTAAATGTGAATCTACCTAGATCTATCCATAAAGTATGTTAATCGACTTCAAACAAATATAAATAAGTCCGTTGGGCTATGTCTGTACTTCTAGAAAACGCAACTACGTAATTGTATGCTCAATTTTGTGCGTTGTGCACAATTTGATGTCAATCTGACTAACATGAGGAGTCTGATGCCCAATTTACTTGAAATCGGTCGAAAATATATATGGAAGCTCTATCCAAATATTAAGCGATTTCAAACAAACTTGTCACAGGTTAGGTTATACTAATTTCAGAACGTTTTGTTTCTATTGGTTCCTTAGTACGTCAATTACTTAAAATCAATCTATAATAAAAGGGAGCTATATCTAAATCTGGACCGATTTTCACGAAACTTAGCATCATTTTAGGCTCAATTCAGTACGTTATGACAAATTTCGTGCAAATCGAAAGTTATATAGGGACTTTGGGGCACCATTTACATGAAATCGTACGAAACTATATGTGGGAGCTATATCTAAATCTGGGCCGATTTTCTCGAAACTTGGTAGACATCATTCTAGGCTCAATTCAGTGCGTTATGCCAAATTTCGTGCAAATCGAAAGTTATATAGGGACTTTGAGGCACCATTTACATGAAATCGGACGAAACTATATATGGGAGCTATATCTAAATCTGGACCGATTTTCTCCAAACTTGGCAGACATCACTCTAGGCTTAATTCAGTACGTTATGCCAAATTTCGTGCAAATCAAAATATATATAGGGACTTTGGGGCACCATTTACATGAAATCGTACGAAACTATATATGGGAGCTATATCTAAATCTGGACCGATTTTCTCGAAACTTGGTAGACATCATTCCAGGCTCAATTCAGTACGTTATGCCAAATTTCGTGCAAATCGAAAGTTATATAGGGACTTTGAGGCACCATTTACATGAAATCGGACGAAACTATATATGGGAGCTATATCTAAATTTGGACCGATTTTCTCCAAACTTGGCAGACATCACTCTAGGCTTAATTCAGTACGTTATGCCAAATTTCGTGCAAATCGAAAGTTATATAGGGACTTTGAGGCACCATTTACATGAAATCGGACGAAACTATATATGGGAGCTATATCTAAATCTGGACCGATTTTCTCCAAACTTGGCAGACATCACTCTAGGCTTGATTCAGTACGTTATGCCAAATTTCGTGCAAATCAAAAGATATATACGGACTTTGGGGCACCATTTACATGAAATCGTACGAAACTATATATGGGAGCTAAATCTAAATCTGGACCGATTTTCTCCAAACTTGTTAGACATCATTCTAAGCTCAATTCAGTACGTTATGCCAAATTTCGCGCAAATCGAAAGGTATATAGGGACTTTGGGGCACCTTTTACATGAAATCGGACGAAACTATATATGGGAGCTATATCTAAATCTGGACCGATTTTCTCCAAACTTGGCAGACATCACTCTAGGCTTAATTCAGTACGTTATACCAAATTTCGTGCAAATCAAAAGATATATAGGAACTTTGGGGCACCATATACATGAAATCGGACGAAACTATATATGGGAGCTATATCTAAATCTGGACCGATTTTCACGAAACTTGGCAGACATCATTCTAGACCTAAATGATTAAGCTGTACCAAATTTCGTGCAAATCGAAAGATATATAGGGGCCGTTTACATTAAATCGGTTAAATATATATATGGGAGCTATATCTAAATCTGAACCGATTTTTCCCAATTTCAATAGGGTTCGTCCTTGGGCCGAATAAGTGACCTATACCAAATTTCATTCAATTCGGATCATAAATGCGACCTGTACTTTGTTTACAATTTAACATGGACAGACAGACAGACAGACAGACAGACAGACGGACAGACGAACGGACGGACGGACATGCATAAATCGACTTAGAAAGTGATTCTATGCATATTCTCAAAAGGAACCATGTGTCTATCTCGTTTCCTTTTGCCTGTTACAAACATATGCACAAAGACATAATACCCTGTACCACAGTGTGGTGAAGGGTATAAAAAGACGTTACGTTATGGCGTTACATTTTTATGCCTTCCACCATAGGTTTACTGACGGTTACTACCAATAAAGTATCCAACCCCCATATGGAGCTGTACAACACTACAGCGAAGTATTTTTACGTAGGAAATATTTATGTATCGCTAAGTACGGCCGAGCCGAAAAATTTATATCCCCCACCATTCTGTCGATCTGACCTTAAAAATATGGTTGGTATGCAATGGTATATTGCGCTAGGAGAAAACAAAAGAAAAAACTATAGAGTCTCAGGTTGGAAAATTGGCCTAAGACCTTAAACATAGTGAACCAGTACTTCCCTTACTGGTATAGTCGTCTTTTCGAAGGAACATTAACATAAAATTGAACGAACTTGTATATGTGATCTTTATCTATATCTAAACCGACTAACATTTAAAATTTGTCTGTTTAAAATGTAATCTCAATAAGAAACCCATTGATTATTTGGTGTACAATTAACATGAATGAGTCAAAATTATATATACAGATATGCTATATCTATATCTGAAGCGATTTCAAGGAAACATGCAAGCGATTAATTTATATTAACTTCAGTAAATTTTATCAATCGGCCTAGCTATAGACTTTACTGAAAATCGGAGGAATATATATATATAGGAGATGGATGTAAATCTGAACCGATTTTCAAGAAATTTTGCACATATCATACGTAATGCCAAAATTGGTGCAAATCTCATGCTATTCAGGGACTTTGGTGTACCATTTCTAAATCGGAACCGATTTTCACGAAACTTAGCACACACCATTCTAGAGTCATCTCAGTACGCTGTGCCAAAATTTGTGCAAATCTCATGATTTTCAGGGGCTTTGGTGCACCATTTACCTAAAATCGGCTAAACTATATATGGGAGCTATATCTAAATCTGAACTAATTTTCACAAAACTTAGCACACCTCATTCTAGAGTTAATTCAGTAAGCTGTGCCAAAATTCGTGCAAATTGAATGGTCTTTAGAGACTTTGGTGCACCATTTACCTAAAATCGGGCGAAACTATGTGGGAGCTATATCTAAATCTGAACCGATTTTCACTAAACTTCGCACTCGTCATTTTACACTTAATTCAGTACGCTATGCCCAAATTCGTGTAAATATATATGGGAGCTATATCTAAATCTGAGCCGATTTTATCCAATTTCAATAGGGTTCGTCCTTGAGCCAAATAAACGAACTGTGCCAAATTTCATCCAAATCGGATTATAAATGCGACCTGTATTTTGTTTACAATTTAGCTTCAACAGACGGGCGGACATGCATAAACCGACTCAGAAAGTGATTCTATGCATATTCTTAAACGGAACCAGGGGTCTATCTCGATTCCTTTTGCCTGTTACAAACATATGCACAAAGACATAATACCCTGTACCACAGCGTGGTGAATTGTATAAAAACGTTACCGAATTCCCCAAAATAATGAAATTTGGGATCCAAAAATGGTAGACGAATATTTTATAATTTTTGGTACGATCAGTACCAATTTTCCCAAAGATGTACGGTGGTCGAAATCATTGATTAGCGACGCGAAAGTAAAAAAAAATAAAGTATAAAATTCCGATATGTTTTTTTTTTCTTTACATCGATTACGGACATTTTCAAGACTTAGATTTCACTCTTATTTTATAGCCAATAGTTATACCTTTATTTTCTTTTGAATTCAATATCCTTTGCAACAACAGACTTGATGAATATTCACATCGTATTTTGTATAATTTCAATATAAATTGTTAATATAATTATACGAAATGCATTGTTTATATCTATCAACAGTGAGTATCAAAAATATCAAAGTGCAGCCAATTTGGTTGAAACACGTGACGGAAATCATCAAAATTCTGAAAATCGGGGTTATCATTATATGGAAGCATTAGCATAGGTATAGACAAACTACGCGTCGCGGCGTAATTTGGATCGTCGGGGGACTTCAAAAATATATTTGAATACGGCTGCCACATAGCATTGATGCCGTTCGCGAACTGATAATGAGAGATCGTCAAACCATCCATGGTAATTTCTACCACCAACATTCATTCCATTTTGCATGGATATCTAACCATAATCCCAAAAAATGGATCGCATCGATTGGTGAAAAAAAAAACATTAAAAAATACGATCGGTGTGCTTTGGAATGGCTGGCAAGTGGACGTGCATTACATCGAAGACTTAAAGGATACGAAAACAAGTAAAAATTGTCCGTCGACAGATATTGCCGACAGATATATATCCTCAGTCTATGATCTGCTCAGGTTTATGTAATTGCATATTTTATTATTTTTATTGGGAGGTGTCAAATAGAGTGGCGCTAACAATTTGGTTCAAATCGGACATACCATTCGCCTGATATTGGATTTGTAAATATTGAAAACGTTGCCCCTTTTGTGGGAGGGGTACCGAAAGGAGTGGACTAATGGATCTCATCTTCGGACATGATCTAGGCTTGGTAAAAAAATACATTTTCCAAGGTTAGCTTCAAATCGGATAGCCCGTTCGCATTATATTACAAAATTAGTTTTCAGCAAATTTTTGACCATTTTGGACCTAGAACTATGTTTGGAAGAAATATGACGATGTGCAAAGTTTGAATGAAATCGGTTATTCCCTTCGAGAGTTATGGTACGTATCAGCCTGCTAAATAGACTCAGAAGGAGGGGCGGATATTTGTAAATCGAATTGTCTGAAACGAAATTGGTCCTAATGGTTGGGGCCTAAAACCAATATTTCGTTGAGGCATATTTTTGCCGTATCAAATTGCATATACCCTCATCAGCCATAAGGCTAATGAATTTTCATAATTTTATTGTTTTATGGTTGTTTTTGTAATTAACGAAAATCCTTCGTTTTGCCGGCGGGCATGATTTCCAATCATTAGATCGTCCGATTCCAAAAAACTCCAATACCATTCGATACAGTACATGTCGGGTTCTGGTACGAAAAAAAATCTTGAAACCATTCGACACAGTACATGTCGGGTTCTGGTACGAAAAAAAAAATCTTGAAAAAATTCCTATTTTCGACCATAAACTAAGTTAGCAAATAAGGAATATCTTGACCTATTGTATTTATCCGAAAGCTATATAACTACAGTGTAAAGTGTTCAAATTTGAAATGGAGTGGATTATTAGTTTTTGAGTTATCGTGCCCGGCATTCGTAAAAACATTTTCCGAGAAGAACGCGTTTAAAGTTTGAGAATCAATTCTGCCGCCATTCGATGCTGACACAATAAATCGGTTATATCTTCCATAGTTATTGATATTTCTCTTAAAATTGCTAATGATATATTCTTGAATTAGTGTAGTTTAAAATTAAATAATTGCGATCGGGACATATTAATTCAACGTAGTCGACCATAGTATACCTCACACAGCTCTAAATTTCTCCGGATCTATATTCCGAGTTTAGGCAATATTTCCCGTTTTTGCACTTTCTTGTACAATTAGCTTTTTCCGGATGTTTTCCGGAGTAAAACAATTACACCATAAGATTCAAATTTTTATTAGTGTACCCAAAAAAGTTTTGGTTCATTTGACTCGCTAAATATTGATCGTTCATTAACATGACATCCATTCAAACTAGTTGGTCAGATCGCCTTTCCCCATAGAAAATTTGTTATGTTCGGCTTATAATTGTGGCGTTAAAACGCCTATAAAACCAAACAAAAATAAAGTTTTCGGTCCATTTCATTGCCGAAACATTATCAGTTCATCACCGAAATTTATAAGCGTCGTCCTTGACCATAACCAGAACCTCAAGCTAATAATCCTAGATAATGTAGCGTTCTTAGACATGAACGCTACATTATCTAGGATGGTAGATCCCATTAAAGATTTACGTATAAATTCCCTATCCGAGTACATACATCAATATAATTTCTATTGATTTAATGGTCTACCAGTCCTCTTGGATATACTATCAACTTCTGTGGTCTATGTCCTTCAGGCTTAAATATATACCCCATAGTATGTAAAATTTTGTAATTTTGCACACAAAAGTTTGGGTCCATTTCACCCGTTTACATGCAAAATTTCATGACGATTGTTCCATAACTGATGGAAGACGGAAGGACACACATGGCTCAGCTAGTCGAGATATTAAAAACGGAATACTGAAAGATGGGCCTGGGATCAACATTTCCCTACATTAAAAACTCTTGGGCCACACAAAGCTATAATAGGGTAAGGTATAATTAAAATATCTTCGCAATAACTTAAAATATCCACGCAAAGCATGGATCCATCTGTAATTTATTCGAAATTAATTCTACATTCATAAAAACAATTTAAAGTCTCAGTAAATTTCAGATATTTTTATAGTCCTTGACAAAGTGACAATTCGAATTTGTAGATGATGAAAGGACTCCTGGCTAAAAATGTTTTTATTTAGTTTCCATATAACGTCATTTAAGTATTTTCTTTTTCCCACAGATTTCAGGTATTATTCAAGACGTAATAAAACATTGGCCAAGGCGAACACGACGACGTTTTTCTTGTTCAGGAACATATTTTTATACCCTACACAACTATGTTGTCATGGTATTATAGCTTTGTGCAGCCCCAAATGTTTGTAACGCCGCGAAATATTGGTCCTAGACCCACCTTTAAGTATACCGATCGTCATATCTCGACTAGCTGAGTCGATCTAGACATGTGTGCCCGTCCGTCTTTTGTGTGAAAAATGACAAAATTTGTATACTATAGCGTATATGTTTACCCCTGAAGGACATAGACCCGATAAATTGATAGTATATCCATAAGGAGTGGTTGACCTTTCGTCTTTTGTGTGAAAAATGACAAAATTTGTATACTATAGCGTATAGGTTTACACCTGAAGGACATAGACCCGATAAATTGATAGTATATCCATGAGGAGTGGTTGACCTTTAAATTGATACCAACTTTATTGTCGTATGTACTCGGATGTGGGAGTTACACTTTCGTACTCAGATATTATTTAGTAATCCATTACTACACTAGAGGGCGGAAATATAGCACTGATGGGTTTGAAATTTCCCATGAGATTCCAGATATGGTCAAGGTCAACGCCTATAATTTTCGACGATGCTCAGATAATAATTTTGGGATGAAGTGGACCGAAAAATTATTTTGTGTGTTTTTTTTCGAGTCGATCTATGGGCTACAATTGAAACCCGAACATCACAACACAACCCAGGGTGAAGGTAATCTGGACAAGTAATTAGAAGGGCTGTACTGAATATTAGTAATATTTGTTAACCTCTAGAACTATACCGCAGAAAATTAGATTTTCGTGGAAGTTGTGTGGGGTATCGTATGGTCGGGCCCGTCCGGTTTTTTAATACGAAATGTTATTAATTATATTAACTATTGCAACTTATTTGTACAATAACTTTATAACAACCAATTTTACAAATGCATGAATAGATAAACATAAAAACACAATTCTATGAACCATTTCAAGTAATTCCATATTACCCCATCATTGCCCAAAAGTACCTTCAAAATGGCATTTGTCTTCCAAGGATGTTTGTTTTCCCGACTTCATGTGAATTTAGCACGTGATTGGTTGGTACGTGACAAAAATTAAGTTAACAAATTTTTGTCGGAATAAAACGTAGAGGGCATAAAATGAACTATCACCTCATAACCGAACGACAGACATAACAATGTAATTTCAATGTAACCACACCGAACGAACGAATGAATGGAAATTGTTTTGAATGTTAGACGGATTCTCACCTTAGGGCGAGCATCTCCATAAATGTGTTACACCACCACCTAAAGGGCCACAAGTCACGCTGTGCAGTGCAACCAGCCAACCAGTCAAGCCATATGGTGAACATCTTGTGTGAATGAAAGAAGAATCGATGGCACATTGGCATATACATACTTCATGTAACCAAATTCTCTTACGTGTGGTTTGGATTTTTTTAGACAATGGGGATGGGTTTGAATTTTTTCAGAAATTCAAGAAATCTTTTATATTTTATATAAACCAACTATTTATGCACGATTTCGTTAAAATATCTAGTATTCTTTAAAGATGTGCTAATTTTCCATATTCATTTAATATTCGAAAATTTATTACATTCAATTAGTTCGCCACCGTCATAGCCTCCCCGCTCATTGATCTCACACACTTTAAATATTCGCATTTTCAATATAAACATTGAAAACGTCTATAATGGGAATTTACTTGTCTGATTAAAGAACAATAAACAATCGCCTTAATTAATTCATGTTTTATGGGTAATTAAAATTTAATTACCCAGCCGTGTTTACATTCGCCAATAAACATAAATATCTTCAAAGGCGTTGTGTTTTGTAAATTACAACCATGGAAATGATTTGGCATTTCGAAATTATTTTTGGGGATTTAGAACAGTTGCTGAATATTAAATATTTAGTGAAATTGTGGTAAATTTAAATATTAATAAAATAGGAATTAGCAAATAAATTTATTTAATATACAAGCCTTTACAAAACAAGTTAACATTTTAAATCGAAACAAGTGATGCCCCTGAAAACTTGACCATTGCATCACAATATATATTGTTGAAGAAAGTTTGAAGGTATGATTTCTGGAATATTAGCCATATTCCAAGTAGGTTTTTTTTAAAAAAAGTGTCATTAAATGCACAGTTGCTTTTGTACTTGAAATTGGAAAGCGGTCAAAATGACCGCCTTCGGCGTTCTAGTGTTAAAATACAATTTATTATTTTGACATCAGCTGTTCAAGTTTTGAGACATGTTGTCAGTGATGATAGAATAGGGAATGAAATGAACCAAAAGAGTTGTTTTTGTCAGTTTTTCTTTGAAGGCGACATTTATAACCCGAACACTAATAAACCAATAAATACGTGGAAGGGAATCTAGGCAACGAAATATCATGGAGGTTTTGATAATGATCGGTCAATATTTTTCGAATCAAATGAATCAAGACTTGATCATTACATGACATTTTTTATTATCAAGAGGAGTATATTTGATGTATAGTATTTAAGTTATATTGATTTATACGGATATGAGAATTACACTAAAATATTCACAGGGTTTTCATATTCTGATATTGTCTAGTAGTATTATTATCACAACTGGAGATGGATACCTCTCAAAATTGTTCACCGACATGACAATTAGTTTCGCCGAAAAATGTTGCGTAGCGTATCATATGGATGGCCCCGTCTGACTATACTGCTCCACTCATTGGCTGAACTGTGGAAAATAAAACTCATCGTATGAAACATAATGAGGGAACTTCAATATGAAAACGAAAATTTGTTGGAATGAACTAAGGTGTATTTAAGATGTAGATTGTTCAATGACTTATGCTAAAAATTGATGGAGAATGTTTTTGTCCCTTATGCTATCCTTCTAAAACGACATCTTGTGGGAAATATGGGTAAAAACTAGTAATAAGTACAATATTAACCCTAAAATGAGTTTTTGGTTTTTAATATTTTTGACGTTTAGGCTGATTTTTGAGTTTTACTCCATTCTGAGACTTATAGTAAAACTTTATGGCGAACATTTCTGTAGAATATTCTGAGCAGATATAACCCCGTTTTGAATGAGTTTTCAATCACTCCTGGGAAAAGGGACCGAAAAGACCCCTTTAATGAGTCGGTTGAGGGTTAAAGTTGCATACCAAAATATTCCTCGATATTTTGTCACTAATATTGCCGAAGACACTATATACCTAAAATGCAAGGATTTCAAGAAATCATAATTCGAAAGTTATCAACATTCTTGAAAATGGAGAATATTGTCCCGCCTTTTTAGGTTACATCCCGACGTAAACTTTCAAAATGCCGATACACGTATCTTCTTTTTTTAGCCCCTCTTTCATAATCTGTTGGAATTTTCCGGTAATTATCAAAAAAATTCAAATTTGTCGTACAGTGTAATTTACAAAAATTTTTTGTTGTTGTCTTGTTGTTGTTTTTTGTGATTAAAGAAAAGTCCTTATTTTTGATGGCGGGCATGATAACTTCTCACTGGAACATCGGAATCCGAAAATTTCAACGGTGTTAGAAAGAGTACATGTCTGGCTCTCGTATGAACTAGGATTATTGACTTCGATGTAAAATTAACAAAATGGCGGACCTTTGAAAAAATATTTTTGGAAAATCGCCGATTTTGACCAAAAACCAAGGTAAAAAATAAGGAAGATCTTCACCGATTGGCTTTATCCTATTTCATACGATAGCTATACGCTCACAGAGAAACGTGTAAAAATTTGGAATCGATTGGGTTATTAGTTTTTGAGTTATCGTGCCCGCCATTGCAAAAGAGAAAAACGCGTTTAAAGTTTGAGAAGCCCTTTAGCCGTCACTTGATGCTGACACAATAAATCGGCTATATCTTCAAGAGTTCTTGAGATTTTCATATGGAATTTTGTAGGAACATTCTTGAATTAGTGTAGATTCGAATTAAATAAAAAAAAAAAAAATTGACCCCGAGAATGGTGGGGTCCCCTTAAATGATTTTTGAGATATTCGTATGTTTTCATCGTCTTTTTTCACGTTTGCCAGATCTATACTCAGAAACAATTGTATTTATGAACACTACTAAATTTCGTATATATTGGAGATTATGAAGAACATTCGGATTCGTCTGTAATATTTACCGTAAATATCCTTGAATTTTTGAAACAATTTTTTCACTTAATGACCCCGATTTCTATACCGCTTCTAACCAATTAATACTAGAAATACAGATTTTGAGTATATACCACTTACTGGGACAAATTGTCTCGTCTCAGAAAATGTAAGTTTTTTTGTGAAGAAAGTACTTTCAATTCCATTTAAATAAAATATTCATTATCAGAAACTTGTAGGAAACGTTTTCAAATTATTAACACACAGCCTTAGAGCTGAAGTGTTTGTCCGGCTAGTAAATGTCTGGCTAGATAATGCTCACGATAACTCTCGAAAGGAGTTGCCAATTTAATCCAAACTTTCCATCATGATTCGGACGTCGTAATATTTGTGCCTTACATAGGATCCATATTTTGAAAAGGTGTAAATATCATATAATTTGATCGAAGTATCCGATTTAAAAAAAAAAAAAAACTTTGTACATCGTAATGTCATCGTCAGATTTTCTTTGAATCTGAAAATGGGATTTATAGGGCCCACTCCCTCTAGGGGAGAATGGGTCAGCTTCGGAATAATGCGAAATGAGGGGGTCTGCGGGCATAAGGGATTGAAAACCCCTTAAAATATGATTTACTTTTCATCATTTTCGATTTTCACCAATCGAGAAAGACCGTTAAAGGTCTGGTTTGCCGCACCCTGCAACGACAGATCAATAAATTCAAAACAATTTTTCATATAATTTAATAACTCAGGAGTTATAAAGGGGTGAACCTCTGCTTCAGCTATGTTAAAAAATGTGCAATATTGCCTATATATATTTTTATTAAATTTTAAATGAGTCAAATTAGCTCACTCCGTAAATCTTATTGTAAACATATTTGCATAATTAATGATTCAGAATTGTTCGCTACATCAGACTTCATGTTCTGTAAAAAATTCAGATCAATTTATCTTACACACTCTGATTGAGAAGCTGTAGAAGCTGCTCCTTGTAAGGTGGAGACAATTGACGATTATTTATGCTGGTCATGCAGCAAATGAGCGATATATGTGTATGATTGAATTAAATTTCCTTGTCTTGGCTCTTAAGTATAAACGATTAATTGTCAATTTATTTGAATATGATCGATTTTAACACATCTTTGAATGTCCTTTAAAATTCCAAGTTTCCAAAAAAATAGTGAAAATTCCCAGTATCAAATTTGATTGGTGAAAACCATTCTTATACATTTCATTCTTAAATCGTGGTTCAGTTCCCATTAGAATAGTTTCGTTTTATATTCTGTATTTTCTATCTAATTTTCGTCATGGCGACAATTTAGTTACTTCATTGCGATTTCAAGTAGATTAAAATCCCCTAATGATTTTGTCATTAAGCAACATTAAAACAAATTGACAAATTTGCCATGATTACAACTCGACTAATGCGAGTAGTAATTGAGATAATAATCAAAAGTAACATTGAATCATTTCTAAAACGAAAATAAAACTCAATGAAAAACTCATTGATGATGATTTTCAAAAGAGAGATAGAGAGAGAGAGTAGTGGTTTTGAAGATAAATGACTTAACTTCTCGATTTGTTGCAAATGCGACAGTAGAAAGGATAATGATCAACATCATTATCCTTCCAACCCACCACAAAATCGTTAATTTCCCTATAATTTAAGATAATTGCAAATAAAGAAGAAAACATTTAAATAATTTATGTTTTAAAGAAATGGTTTCTTTTCAGAAATTTTCAATTTTATTTATAATTGTTGATTGTTTGTTTTGCTTATACTTAAAAACCTAAAATTACAATTTTTTATACACAAATTAATTTAATTATATTAAATAATGTGGTATGTGTCAAGGGGTCGGAGGAGAAAGAGGAATGGTCGATTTACTTTTCGTTTTTTGGGAAAATCATATTTTCCTTTCCTTGATAATTCATTCCATGAATATTTTCTTTAGGAAAAGAATAAGATTTCCATTTTCAGAAGACGAAGTAAGAATTTTTTGGGAGATAATTTTTAACGTTGAAACCTAGCAACTTTTTGTGTGTGTGTTTTTGAAATAAATATTGAAATATTTTACAAAAGTTTGGTGAGTTTCAATAGTCAATTTTGTTACCACCAAAGAGATTTAGACAATTCCTATGAAGTTATTTTTTAGAGCACACCTGTTGCTTTGCCTTGGGCATTTGTTTTGTAATCTTACATAAACTTCCGTAACCGGGCGGAAGTTCAATGAAGATTTGAAACTGTATCAGTATTTCGTTTTTTTTTTCCAAAAATTTTCTTCCTTACTGCCTTACAGTTCCGTTGAAATGGTGTGTGTTAGATTAGAAGGTCTGGGTATTTGTTTTTGATAAAATACCTCATCTTCTTCGGCACTTTCATAGGCCACTGACTTGTGGATATCAGCTTTGAATCTCTTTGCGGCACTTTCCATATCTTCCAAATCGGTGAATCCGGGGAAATCCATGGGACTGAAGTGGCCAGCAATGGCTTCGGGAATGTTGGTGACATTGTGTAACATATAGGCTGGAGTGGATTGCAGATAGTTGGACCATTTTTGATAGGATTGAGAAGGTGGTGAGGCCTGAGCCACGGCATCATAGGTAACATCACGACGCTGAAAGATGGGCGATGAAGTCTTGGGCATTAATCCTTGCGAATGGGACATCATGTACATTTCCATTTCCAAATCACTGGGAGTGGGTGTCACGGCCACGTCAGGTTCTTCCGATGTCAAACTGCTGGTATCCTGGGTACGTCTTAGGCAATTTTTCGAGGGCGATGATGATGGAGAACTAGATTCGGAGTAATAACCATAGGATTTATTTTGCAGGCGACCAACTTCACCGAAATCATCACAAATCGATAACATTTCCAAAGCTTTGCTGGGTATATCCTTGTGGGTCAATGTGAAATTCTTGGTCTTGGCCTTAGGGCCATTGGGTGAGGAGTTGGTACTGCTGCTGCGGCTTAGAATACTGCGCCGGGAGGGTGATGTGCATGCACTCGATACTCCTGAACTGGAGCCAGTGCTAATGCGGCTGGAGTAACTGCGTTTAGATCCTTGTCTTTGCTGGGCAGTGGCGGCGTAATATCCATTAAGTGTTTCATTGGCATTGGTAGATGAACAGCAACCCATTTTGTTTAATTTTTTTATTTCTTTACGAAAATTACACGAATGAAAAACGAATGTTTGTTGTGTTGTCTTGAGAACGATCAATTGCTAACTGAGCATACTTCTGCCAGGTCACAAGACCTTATATACCACAGCGGACTCAGGTGAAATTTTTCGCGTAATTCTAAGGAAAAACGTAGAAATGTTGGCTGGCCAATGTTACTACCTGCCAAGGCAGGTTGTCATTGCCTACCTGGCCAAGTCGCCCTCGCACACACACACACAAGCGATTCTCGTGATGCATTTTAAGTCCCTACCATATACCTAGCCATAAAATCCTTGTATTAATCCCCTTGTTTTTCATAAAAACTTTATTTTCATGAATATTTTTACGGGGAATTTTAGTCGCGGACTAGCAGCGGCAGCATTGAATTTTAGTATTTTGCTCGGTTTATAACTGCAATTTTGGCAAAAACAAGGTATCATAAAATAACGCGTCGTATATGGCTGGCTTGCTTTGTTGTTGTTCTACTTCTTCAGGGACACCATATCGGAGAAAGGAAGCAGAAGAACACGGATCAGCGATAAACTTGAAGGATTTTTATCTTCTTAACAAATACCCGCTGTGACAATTTATGGCTTTAAAATATGTAGTAGTTGTTGTTGTTTTTGCTATTTCATTTCTCGGGATTATGGCAACAGTTGTTTTAGCCGGTCAAGAAATTTTTGCCAATCCAGGATATATTTGCCATAAAACAAAGAGAGACAGAAAATGAAACGGAATGAAAACAAAAATTTTCTTTTTAATTATTATTTTTGTTTCTTTTCTATTTTCCGATTTTTCTTTCAATCCATAAGAGACTATTGTCCTCCAGCAGGATTTATACACCCTCTCGCGAGCACCCACACACACTCTCTTATGCACATATATGTAAATTACAATTCATGGCTCATCACTAGCCACTGATCACAGCTCTCAAAGAAATTATGTAAAGTGCATTCATGGTCTGAAACAGAAGAAGAAAAACAAAAATCGGCAATAATGTTTTCTTGCCTTCCTTGTCTCTCGCACTGGGCAAATTTTATCTCCTTATCCTTCTCTAGCTCCCTAAGTAAATTGACAATATATTTTTCTATTTTGAGTTGCTCAATAAATTTGTTTTATTTGCTTTTAATTGCTATGTAAACATTATTATTTTTAGTAGGGGACCACATATCCGGAACCGTAAACCAGATTTCTTCCTTGTTGTGTTGTTTTGATTTTCTTGCACAGTTTTCCATCCGGCAGCTTTGTTGTTGCTCCCACTTTGTGACTCATTGTTGTCCATTTATTGCTACTGAATTTTATTTCGTTGATTTTAGTTTTATTTTCCAGTTTTTCTTTTTCATTGTTATTGCTTTTAATTGAGCTCTAGTTTTTCGCAATTTCCAATTATCTGATATTTGTTGTTATTGTTGGTCATTAAAAATAATAATTCCCAATTGCTGCATTCTGCATTTACTAGTTTATTCCTATGGCGAAGAAAAAAATATATTTGTTTGTATTTTCAAATGGAAAACAATGGTTTGGGACTACTACTCATGTTCCCTGGTGAGTTCTTATTTTGATTTGGATTAAAATAAGGACGCATTTAAATATTATTTTGAAATATACAACGGAAATAATTATCCCTTTGTGATTTTCATTCTTGAAAAGTAAATAAAATGTCGATAGACCATTGCATTGAAATTTTATTTAGAAGGAGCGTATTTTTATGTATTCGGAGGACTGGGAGTATTGAAATGCTAAATTACATCCAAAAAATTGGAATTATGTTATTCGTCAATATAATGTTTGCAAGGATAGCGACATAAAAATAAGGTCGAATCCCTTAGCTGTAGCCACACCGGTTGAAAATTTTGAAATTTATGTCAGTAGAAATATAAAAAATCTTATAATTCTGGCGGATGTTGGTTGTCTGATGTATATTTCAAAAAAGGGTTATCAAAGTGATTGGTCGGATTTTTTTATTAGGTAGAGATACGCTTATTTATAAATCCCTCAAAAGCATTCCAAAAAGAATACAATTGTAAGAAAATCTATCGAAAGAGTATATTGAGAAGTTGTTTGGGCGCCATTCTTAGTGAAGAATTATTGGACTACCGCTTCCTCAATCAGTAATATAGGGCGCCATTTAATGGAAATAAATTCATTGCAGAATTGCATTTTCAATAGTAGACCAGACCACCTTCCCGGTGATGTGGTGTTCCACTTATAATTATGTTCTCTAGATAGATTAGAAACCCAAACAATATTAAATTGTTCAGTCCACCAACAACGGAAACATCTATGAATGTTATTTAATGGATTACTAAATAATATCAGAATACGTAGGCATATATACTACGTATATATATACTATACCTATATAACTCCCATATCCGAGTAGATACATCACTATAATCAATTTAAAGATCAACCACTCTTCTTGGATATATTGTCAACATTTCCTATGTCCTTTGCGAGTAAATATATACACCATCGAATGTAATTTTTTCCATTTTTCACACAACAATAAGGGTTCATTTGAAGTATGAGTTCTGGATCTCGGTCAAATAAACATTATCATGATTATCATGAAAAGAGCCATGTTTGTTCCTTAGTCAGATCCCTTCATCCATATAAAATGTCGCTAAGTTCAGGTCATAATTTTAGCCTCTAAAAATACCAGAAAAGCAGAAAAATAAAGTATAAGGTCTATTTCATTCCCTAAATATTAACCGATCTTTACCAACGTTTTCTTTGGCCACAACCAGTATTACATACAAAATTTCGCGACGATTGGTCCATAACTGTGGCCTGTAGCGTGTTTGCAAATTATAATGGATGGACGGACACACATGTCCAGATCAACTCAGCTAGTCGAGATATGATCGTTATACCAAAAGGTGTGTCTAAGTCCAATATTTCGCGGCGTTACAGACTTCTGGGTCTCACACAGGGTAGGGTACAAAAATATTTAAATTATAGGTATGTTGAGAATCATTTGGGCGCCATTCATACTGGAATCCTGTTACGTACATTGAGATTTGGACTAAATTCTTTGCAAATGTATATATTTTTATTCAAATACATCGGAAGTGGAAGGTCTACTGTTTTCAGAATTTCTTAAAAAACGCTCTTCAGAGTTTTTCTATGATTTGAACTGCCAAACTTAAGCTTCAAAATAATAAAAAAAATAATTAAGAAATGGCTTCCACTCTCATTTGATCACTTTTTTTAATTTCGTCAACGTTGGGCGCCATTTACATTCACAGCAGATACTGGAATCCTGTTACGTACATTGAGATTTGGACTAAATTCTTTGCAAATGTATATATTTTTATTCAAATACATCGGAAGTGGAAGGTCTACTGTTTTCAGAATTTCTTAAAAAACGCTCTTCAGAGTTTTTCTATGATTTGAACTGCCAAACTTAAGCTTCAAAATAATAAAAAAAATAATTAAGAAATGGCTTCCACTCTCATTTGATCACTTTTTTTAATTTCGTCAACGTTGGGCGCCATTTACATTCACAGCAGATGCTGGGAAATGTGCGTCCATATAATATTCCATTGTGGCATCTTATCTTTACATGGTTTTATGTTTCCAAACGTATCACCAAGGACAATTAATAAAAATTAATATCTCGAGGACCGAATTCGGAAATACATGCATTTTTATGTTGGGCGCCATTCTGATTTCATGAATTAAAAACTCAGATAATTTCAAAACATGTTCTTAAATACGAAGTTGCTCCTTGAAAATGTTTCTTTGCCGTATTGAGAAACAATTGGACTTCATTATCATTACAATTCAGGGATAGCCACCACTTTCAGAATTTCATCAAACGTGTGCTGTTGTCCAGCATGTAATGTGATTAAGATATAAGCAGAAATGTTTAATAATTTCAAACAAATCTCCAAGAAAAAAATACTGCCACCCTAAATACATTTTTAATGTTAGGCGCCATTCTAATTCAAATTTAAGAAAAATTAAAATTTAAAATTACGTTTAGTAAGCAGGTTATATTTGGGATATAACCAAAAAGGACGTAGGTAATACATCTGGAATATCAAAACAATGATGAGGATATTTTTTCGACATTCCGATCTTCATATCTTAGCATACTAATTTATTTTTGCTATGTATAATAATTTGTTATCAAAGGCGAAGGCCTTTTCGGTCGCTTTTCAGGCCATAATGGGATCTAGTCAGGATACAATTTCCAAATCGACTGCAATATTCTAAAATTGATTTGATCCAAAGATTTTTGACGTGAAATTTTAAAACATTATTTTACACAAAACTATATTTATAGTAATTTACTATATTTATAGTAATTTTTATTTATTTAAACTTTCGTATGTAAGGGCGATGATTATTTGAATGATTTTAAGGGAGCTTTTTCTCTTTCGATTCGAACTTAATTATTGAATTTTTTCCATGAAAAGAAAAACGGCTCGTCAGCAATATTTCTAGTATTCGAACCTAGGTTCCCACAAAGTTTATTTTGCAATGAAAATTTGCACATTGAACCAGCGGGCCTTTCGAATTTTAATCATGTCTACGTGTTTGATTGTTACCATTCCTGAAATTAATTTCACAACAAAATTTGTAACTCAAATGTATTTTAGACCCCACCTTTTGAAATTATAGCTTCCTCTTCAGATGGACTATGTCATAAAATTTATATATATTTGGAGCAAATTCTTTCAAATTGCTATACATTTTACTCAGATTATTTGAGAAATTTCCATTTTTATTGGGAAAATTTAACACACGAAAATGGGAAATATCCCTTTGCTTATGGAAAAAACCTAATCCATATATATATATATATATATATATATCCTATAGAGTGATGTCCAGAGTTCAATAGGTGAAATCGGGATTTGGTTTTCACATCAGGAGAAAATGTCTACATTATAGGCAGATGCTTATAATAAACAATACTTAAGCTTAAGGTCTTAGTAGCCAGAGCTTTTACTCTTATTATATGTGTAGTTATAAGTATATATAATTATTATAAAAGAAAAATAAACTGACTGCCGTTAAAAACAAAAATAATTCTTTACCAATTATAAGGCTAACTTAAATTATAAATAATGTAAATTATTAAATAGATATTTTGACACAGGACAAAGAGATTATTATTATTGATAAAATCAATTTAAAGCAGTACAGAAATTGAAATAAATACACAAAGAAAATAATTCAATGTGAAAAGGGAAACTAAGAAATATTTTTAATTTAGGAATAAAAATTATTAACTAAATAGTCACCAAAGTAATGTATGTATATAGTAAATTTAACTCGAAATCACTCGGATTTATGAATCACTCGGAGCTACCATAGTTTAAAAACGTAAGTTTACCCAATAAAAGTACTGTATAAGTTTGTGTAGCCCCAAAAAAATTGCAGTATACCAACAAATTGACAGTCAGGCTGCCAATTAAAATGATTAACCCAAATACCGATTCGTAATATTTAGGGGACCAATTGGTGCAATAATTATATGTTTTCTGGTCACTCTAAAGACCACAATTATGACTCGAACTTCTTAAAAGTTTACGCGACTAAACGGATCTGGCCAACTCGTAAGTAGGACTTTTGATAGTGATTCGTTACACATAGCAGGCCAAATAGACCAAACTTCTGTGTAAAATACGACAAAAGTTGCATATTAGGCGTATAAGTTCTCTCCGCCAAGACATGATCCGGAAAAGGAGCTCTTGACTTTTCATCTGATATAGGGAAACAATAAGACAAAGAGACATAGAAGGCATTAGGTCTATAGAAGAAAACATGTCTAAAAATCGCTGGAGAGCCCTTAGGGGTGTGGCCAATAAAATTGACTGGAGCCTCAGAATAAAATTCTATGTCGATTTATGTTGTCCGATAGAGATCTCAATATATGAAGTAGAGCTTTAACATATATCGTTCCATGTTTTGGTATAGTCTCCATATAACTGTAACCCCAATATTCGGTATTATGGTGATTTTTGACACGTTTATTATTATCTGTAATTTCGTACTTTTGGTTCTCCATGGGTATCAAATCTGTCTAACGAAAATTATCAATATTGGTCTAGTTTTTGTCGTAGCCCCACATAGAGGTACTCTTCAAATATTCGGTATTTTGATGGTGTTGAGACATGTTTCTACACAATTGGTTGCAATTTTTTATTTTGGATTGTGATATAATAGTTAATATTGCTACATAAAATTATCAATTTTGGTCCACATTATAGGGAAGTCCCCATATAACGCTACACCCCAAACATCAGTATTTTTGGGAGCTTGAAAGAGAGTTTCAACCAATTTGGAAGCAAAATAAAATTTTGGATTCTCATTGAGTGGAAAATGTTCCTACCAAAAATTATAAACATTGGTCCATGTTTTCGGGTAGCCCCTATATGATGGTAACCCCCATTAATATATATATATATACCTAAATCTGAATCGATTGAAGTTACTACAGGTTGACATCCGTGAAGTTTTGTTGGAATCGATTCAGATTTAGATATAGCTCCCATATATGGTTTCCTCCGATTTTATATATATATATATATAGGGGAGAGGGGGGCACCTTTGAACGTGGGGCACCTTTGAACAGCGCTCTTAAAATCTCGGTTTAAAATTTTTCCGACCCGTAACCACATTTTTGTATATGACAATCTTGTTCTCCATCTACGTAAACCACATCGGCTATCTTTTTTAGTTGTCGACAAAATGTACATGGGTGACCATATTTTCGCAGTGCCATTGTAAACTTTTAATTTTTTGGTTGTAAGGGCGTAGAGACAATTCGGTGATCGTTTTCTTTGCCTAAACAATTTTTTTGCATTCCATCTATCCTTTCAAACATAACTAATGTATTTTCATTCATACATATTTCCTACAAAAAATATATTATAAATTTCCGAAAATTGCCACAGGTGGGGCGCCTTTGCCCATGCCCAATAAACTCCAGTAAAAACGGAGTTTTTAACTTTTGGCTTCGATTTCTCAAAATTTCAAATGGGCTAATAAGATTACGAAATTAACTGTATTTTTCACCATATTAATTTTTGGTTTTAAGTCATTTTATGTTTTAATAAATTTTGATTTGAATTATTTTAATTTTCGAAACTTTTTGTATATATTTTTAGTAAATAAATGTATTTCCTATATCTATGAATAAAATAAAATACATACATATTTGAACATAAACCCTGTAAAAAACATGTCGTTCAAAAATTCCAACTCTGCCCCCTGGGGGGCAGTTTTGAACACTTTGACTTCGTTCATTAATAAAATTAATTTATCAAGCTTAAAGTATGTCATATGTATATTCATTTTAAAGGTTACATATGTACCTATTAGTTAAAATTTATAAGCAACCAAAAATGACAAAATAAAAATTTTTATAAGGCTTGAAAGAAAAAAGTGTTCAAAGGTGCTCCTCACCCCTATATATATCTATATATATATATAATCGGAGGAAACCATATATGGGAGCTATATCTAAATCTGAATCGATTCCAACAGAACTTCACGGATGTCAACCTGTAGTAACTTCAATACGGTATGCAAAATTTTGTCTCAATCGGACGAACATTGACAGTATGGTGCACCATTTACAAAAAATTGAAGAAATTATATATGGGAGCTATAATTAAATCTAAACCGATTCCAACAAAATTTGGACCTAATTTAGCACGCTGTGCAAAATTTTGTGCCAATCGGCCTAAATTTGACTCTTTAGTACTCTATTTACATAAAATCGGGCGAAACTATATATGGGAGCTATATCTAAATCTGAACCGATTTCTAAAAAACTTCGCATACATCAATTTGGACCTAATTTAGTACACAGTGTAAAATTTTGTCTCAATCGGACCAATATTGGGAGTTTGGTGCACCATTTACATAAAATCGGACGAAAAAAAAATATATATATATATATGGGAGCTATATCTAAATCTGAACCGATTTTCTCCAATTCCAATCGACTCAGAAAGTGATTCTATGCGTATTCTCAAAAGGAGCCATGGAATTATCTCATTCTTTTGCTTCTTACAAACATTTCGGCATAATAATCTAATACCCTATACCAAAGTGTGGTGAAGGGTATAAATATCAATATTTGTCCATTTTTCGGCTTAGTCCCCATGGAGCGCTCCATATTAAATGTACTTTAGAGTTTTCAGCCGCACTCTGCCTTATATGTGCAGAATGTGGCATTCCGGGTTCTTGAAGTGCGAAACACATTTATCTTAAACATTTTATACATAGGTTTGACGTGGCCCAAAGGTTCCAATTTTCTTAAAGGAGTCTGTTATTTGTTGTTTTTTTATTTCTCATGTAAAGGTTGTTTATTTGAGAAATTAAATTTACAATTACATAGTCACCATATGAATATCCGGTCATTCGAGAAATTTTGAATGCACTCCGCATGGTAAAGGGTAAATAAATTCGGTCCGACCGAACCTAAGGACGTTTTTACTTGTTTTTTTACGATATATCCTCGTTAAAATTATCAATATAAGTCCGTGTTGTATATTCGTTATATAGTTACCTCCATGATAGAAAGTATACAAATATTGATGGATCGTAAAGGCTTTTTACTGCTTTTGATATAATTAACAATATTAAAATTCGAAAATATTTTTAGGTATTATATTAAAACCTCATCTATGTTGTGAGAAATTCCTAGATTTATTGTAACATAAATAGGTTCGCCATAATAATATATGTGTCTATCAAGTAAAACTAAATTATATCTCAATTACATTTGCTTGGAATATTTTCTCTTTAAATTTCATTTTCGCCTAAATTCAATTTGCGAATATTCTGCCTAACACCAGCAAACCTAACCGTCATATAAAATGTAAATCTCTCACATCTTGCAATTTCCCAAATAAGTAAACATTATTTAAAGATTTCCAATTGTAGCTGCAACAGTCCATCTCCCATACATTCCCGGGGTTTCTATAGTTTAATATAATTTGTTGTTAATTAAGGTTCAGCGATTTCTTTCAAATTATGTTAAAATGTCATCTTCTTTTTTGCTTTGTCTTTTTGGCGCGAAATGGGTTAATGGTCTCTTGTGTTTTACGGTGACATATTATCGCACCTGCAATAATTAGTCGCATTGTCATAGCCAAATGTTGCGGTAATAAGTGGTAATGCTATTTAAAAGAGCATTACAAGCATTGACGTAGTTTTAATGTGTGTTGGCTAATATTCTGACACGTGGTGTATTCACTGTTCGACTCATTAAATGTAAATTAGCCAATAAGTCTAAAATAATACTCTTAAATAGCAGTCGTAGGTAAGTGTGCTTCTAGTCTCTTTGACTAACTCCCTTTTGACTTTTTTCTTCATGTGAGTTGGATGGCCAGTAGAAGTGATGTGGTAAGCTCAGGTAACCACAATGGTGAACCCTCCTTGGCTATGGTCACCATTTGACATAACTCCCCACAAGGGTTAAAGGAGTGATGATGTGATGAAATCGTAAAGAAACCCAAATAAAACCACAATAATGTTTCCACGTTGGAATATATGATTTTTAAATTACAAAATATACCTGTAGAATTTTTGATAAGTCACCACAAGTAAAACAAACAGGTACAATGGGTTTTATAACAAACCACAACGTTACGTAACGATTTATATGTAACTGAAATTGGCGTAACAGGTATCCACAGAGGTATTGACTTTTTAAGTAACCGCAAAAATATGGGATTGTCAGAAATGGGAAAAACTTTTAGTATTGATGATGGACCCTTTATAAACCACCAATAGAAGTAGAGATTTTTTTAACTTGTTACGTAACAGGTATCCACTGTGTGCGGCTTTAATACAACCACAAAATACACAAAGTAAGCCATCGTCTACTTAAAGGATTTACGTTAATAACCACAAACATTACATAACAGGTATCCAAATCGATGATGAAGATTTATTAGCCATAATTATGTAATTTCAGTCTGTATTCATAAATGTGTCCATATTTATTTGCGTATTGGGGTAAAATATCGCAATTCTTGCTAAATTGTGAAAATTCACATATATCGGCGTGAAAATTCACTTTATAATAAAATTGATTTATTGCGAGTCCATACCGTCGTAAAATACTTAAAATCGATCGGGACGTGGAGCTAAATTGGTAAATTGCTGTCAGCATAAAATGTAATACCAAATTACAGACACTCAGTTTAGAAAATTGAACTCGTACCTTGTAATATAATGTAATATGTAATAACACGATCTTATACTGAAAATGTTCTGTGAAGAAGTTATTTGCCTTTCAAGTTCTGAAAATGCAATGCAAATTACAGATTTCCTACCCAATGGGAATATAAAAAATACATTTGTAACCCAAAATATCAAAAAGTGTCCAAAGCTCTATACTTAATATTGCGAGCTCTATCGTGATTTCAACATACATACAGACGGACATGCATAATTCGAAATATTCTACAATATATAACATAAACTTTATGGGGTATCTGGTGAATATTTTGAGGTGTTGCTAACGGTCGAGGCTATAAAAACTCAAAATTTGGGAGTACAGCCAAATTGGGGATCTATCAAAATGTGAACCGAATATTACATTTTGAATACCAAACATCAATCAAGTGACAAAGTGTCAGTCTGTTTTGTCGACAGATATATTCCCTCAGCCTATGGTTTGCAGAGGTCTACTGAATTACACACAGGTTTTATAATTTTTATTGGGCGATACCAAAGAGAGTAGAACAATCGATCCCATATTCGGTCTTGATATAGGTTTGCTAAAATTATTACAATTTGAAAATTTTGGATCGACACTGTGAGGAGGTACCATCCTTTGGGCATAAGTACGTGGACAATATTACGTTACGTTTTTTTCATATGAGATTTACAAGTTTTCAAAATTTCAATCCTTTGTGCGGAAGATAATAGAAGTAGTGGGCCGAATGTTGATCCTTTGTTGGGGAGGAACCATAAGAAGTGGACCAACGAGTCCTATCTTCGGACAATATCTAGGTGAGTAATTTGATGAAAATGGATATTCGGTTTGCTTCATATGAGATGTACAAGTTTTCTAAATGTTGACTCTATGTGGGAGATGTACTAGAAAGAGTGGACCGTTTAGACCCATCATCCAACATTATATAGCCATGGTTATAATATTAGGTTATGCAAAGTATAGTTAAAATCAGATAGTCCGCTTACGTGAAAATTTTGAACTTTTTGTGAGGGAGGCATAAGAAGGAGTGGACCGATATTCGAACATGATTGTAAGTTTAAAATAAATATTTGTATATTCATGATTAATAATCATATATTTAGTAACCCTCTATATCAATTAATAAAATATCACCCAACCGTTGTTAATAATTTTTTTTATTTCTTCTTTTCAGGTAAGTCGATTTGAATATTATTAACTATCTAGAAATATATATGTAAGAAGATATCGTACATAAAGGTTGGTCCAAATTGGTTTCAAAATGGAGAGACATCAGAAATTGTAATTCTCGATATAGCCAGGGATCTGCTGATCACTTATAATGATCGCAACATTCAATATCTGCTGATTTCTAAAATGATCGATGTTTAGAGGATTGTGGTCCTTTCGCCATAAAACTAGTTGTTGATCAAAATACCTATAAAGGGTAGGATTTCTAACCCATTGGAGGATTTTTCATTCAATATGAACCCCATGTATCAACTTAGAGCCAAATTGATTTTTTGATTGATTTTTCAATCGTTTGATTTTTTCAATTAATCGGAACCCGTTCTCTATAAGGAATTTAATGCTGCAAACATGTTCCCGTTGGTCTGACATGACTCGAAAATGTTGGAGGTAAGCTATTCATCCTCTTCAGTTTGTCCTTCCAACTCCATTCATTGTATGTCCTTTTCGTGTATCGGACTTCAATTATCACAAGATGTATACCCCACAAAACTATGCTGTCAGGGTATTATATCTTTGTGCAGCCCCAAGAGTTTGTAACGCCGCGAAATATTGGTCCTAGACCCACATTTAAGTATACCGATCTTCATATCTCGACTAGCTGAGTCGATATAGACATGTGTGTCCGTCCGCTTGTCCATTATAATTTGTAAAAACGATACATTCAAATTTAGAGGATGAAATGGCCAAAATTATAATCCAAACATCACGACATTTTACATGGAGAAGGGGACCATCAGGTCAAAAGATAATCGGGTCAACCTTTTGTGTGAAAAGTGGCAAGTGGATAGCTCTATTTTTTGTCTTGTATTCCAGTCGCTTAGGACGTTACAATTATCAGCCGACCATCACAAATTGTCCACGAGGAAAACGATCTGACCAACTAATTCGAATGGATGTCTTGATGATGAACGGTTAAATGAACTAAAACTTTTTTGTGTAAAATAACAAAATTTAACCCTTTCAGTGTCAAAAAAAATTTTGTCGGAATAAAAATCTAAAAGTTTGTATTTAAAACCATATAAAGGCACAGTGTTTCGAAAAAAAAACAATTTGTATTTTAACCTCGGACAGTTTTGTTCGTCTTTCAGCAAAAATATAAACCTCAATTGTAACGGTACATAGGTTAACCGAAAAAATCTCAAAAAAAGAGAGTAATTTTAAATGTCGAATATATTCGACAAAAACGCTGAAAGGGTTAAATGTTATGGAATAAATTTGCTATTCGGAATCCATTATTCGGAAAAGATGCCGCAGAGGAGCTGTTGACCTCTAATCGGCCAAGAGAGTGCAAAAATTGCAATTGCAAAAATCCCAATAGGATGAAGGACCTTGATGGGTATATGAAAATCCTAAAAGGACCAATTTGGCATAGATTCGGAGACGTGGCGTAATAATTTTTTCCAGGCGACCAAATTGTAATTTCGAAGAAGAAAGATTCGGATATCTAAATTTTTTAACCGGATATTCAGATAGTAAACCCGTTTTTAATACCTTATATGCATACCATTGGAAAGCTAATAAACAAACGCGCTAATTTTATTATCCGGCTGAAAAATTTAGATATCCGAATCTTTCTTCTTCGAAATTACAAAAGGGTCGCCTGGAAAAAATTATCACGCCACGTTTCCGAACCTATGCAAAATTTGCCCTTTTGGGATTTTCATATACCCATCAAGGTCCTCCATCCCAATAGGATTTTTGCACCACCAAACCATGACCCCAATTTTGTCTCACAGTGTTATTAACGAAATGTAGCACAATGCATTCCTTACAAACATTTCAATATTGCTCTTTAATACTAGACTTTGATTTCTTTCCGCTTAATGCTTAAAAGCACAATCAAATTTTCCTAACAACCAAAGAAGTATACTTCGAAGTAAGCATTTTAACTGTGTAATTTGCAACACCACCAACAACAAACAGCTGCAGTAATAAAAATTACTACGTACATAGATTGCAACCAAGTTGGGACATAAAAATCTCGGTTGACATTTATTTGTGATTTTAGGTCAAGTTACATGGAGTTGTGTTTTTGTGTGACACAAGGAAAGGCAAAAAATCGAAGGCATTTTTATTACCCCCGGTAATGACGACAGCCCAGCCTTAAAGAGTGTTCAAGTGAAATTCAATATTTCACGGAAAAAGAGGAAAATCAATTGCAATACGACGAATAGAGCTAAAAAAACTAGGAGGCAACTTAATAAAGAAATTTATTTGAAGGACATTTGAGGACATTTTTCATTCTGTTTGTCGCGTACACGCCTCACCTCAAACCCGTACCTTACCAACAGCATCCGAGTCATCAAAGGACTTGATTATGAACGAATATATATTTATGTCGTATTTGAGGTGTACACCAAAATTATGACTTTGTTTATGTTGTTGTCACACAATTTGCGTTCAAAACTGCTGCTAACCAAATATGAGGACGAGACGAGGAATGAATGCAGTATTTTGTGACCATAGGAATGTAAGGCAAACAATGGTACACATTGCTGTTGTTGCAATTCAGAATTGTTGTTGTGCTCGCTGGAAGCAAGAAAAAGGCTTTGAAATATCATTCTTTGTTTCGGACATAGGCTGTTTAGTTGTCCTGTCATTGTCATTGAAACTTCAATGAGATTTTATGACTGTGTTTTGTGTCAACAAAAACAAAACCAGAACCTTCGTTCGTTCAACCAAATTCTTTGGCTTGACATTCAACCATCTAGCCGTTATTGTCATCAAATGTCCTTGTCAATCGACTAAATGGTCACAACAACCCAGTCAACCGACCTACCCACCAACCATCCATTCGTTTGTCATTCTTTGTTGCTTTCTTTGATTTATGACTTGTCGTCTTCAGCTTCCAAGATGAAGACAACGACGACGACGTGTTCAATGGCAAAGGTTAACAATTCGTTTTGCCTTTTGTCGGTGTTACAATTTAGTCTCACAAACAATTTCAATAGATTTCCAAGTGAGTGCTCTCCGATTTTCGTGAATTCAAAATTAGCATAGAAACGGGATCTATTCACGCTAAGAGTTACGGCGCTTTACATAAACGCCATACAATATGAAACGCCCCTTTTTATCTCTTCTCACCCGGGACAAGGTCAACGATATTCAAATGAGCTGAGAGGAACAATAGAGCGGCTGCATAACAAATGCAAATCTTTGTATAGCATAATAGTGTGCGCATGCGCAATTTGGTAGCTTAGATGAAATCCACTTCAACATTATGATACACTTGAAAATTTAGCATTCAATTGCAATTAGTTGAAGATGTTACATCCGGTTGAGTTATTGTTCTGAAGGATATCAAGGTTATCCGATATTGTGCGAAGAGCCCAGGTGTTAAAATTGACTAAAGAGGAAAATTGATTTCATGGAAAAGAAGTTAATATCACAGGGATATGGTAATTCAAGCAAGTAAGAGTAATAGCACAGAGAACAAAGCTGTCAAAAATAGAAGGCTTACACATCCGTGACAGATCTGTATAAAGAAGTCCTATTATGGTCTTCGGTTTTAATTCCATATAAATTTCTATGAATAGAAACCCTCTATACGGTTGTATGTGTGTATAAGAGACATATAGATGATATTATAGAATATCTCTAAAAAGCCTAATATCTAGAATTGTAATAGGTCTTTTTATACCCTCAGCCTATGGCTTTGCTACGGCAAAAAAGTGCCTTATCGAAATATTTGTTTGGGGTCTACCCCATGTTTCTTTGAACCAAATCAGTTTCAGACCATTTGGAGTCGATTTACTAGAACCAAGCTTTGCACAACTTATTGTCTTTACCAAACCTAGTTCAAGGCCTTTTGGTACCTCCCCCACAAATATCGTCAATACAGTGGCAAGCGAATGAAATTTCGATCCAAACATTTAAAATACGTGTTAAAAGATAATGTTCTGAACGTTTGGACCTATATACGTTTTTTTTAATCTGTAGAAGACCCTTTGAAAGTATTCTATATAGAGAGAAAGTATTCTATATATAGAATATCTATAAAAGGTTATAGAAGACGTTCAATACGTAGAATACCTATAGAAGGTCCTGTAATTACAAAATACATATAAAGTATCATATCTCTGTAGATAAACGACTTCTATCTACAAGAGACAACAATCTTCAATCTGTAGTAGTATAGAATTTCGGGAGAAGTTGTTTAAACATTTATTAGAAATAATATCAGAGCAGGACCTTCAGTCCCATATTAGAGTTTCTTATATAACGATTTATTGCAAATCTCACGAAAATTTGCCAGCTTCGTGATTTTTCTCTCTCGTCCACTATACTGCTCAGATTACTGTTTTATTTAGTTTTGGATGAATATCAAAGCCATAAAGCTGGTGATCTTTTAATAAATTGTTTATGGTATTATTGTACCAAAATATAGGAGTTATTTAAGGACCATAAGAGAATAAAAATTGTGCAGTATTAAAATAATTTATTTGGAAAATTATCAGTGACGTAAACGTGGATATTTCAAAGGAATTTTTCTGAAAGTCTATCAAAGCCAGACACGTGGATTTTCAAACTCAACATCATAAGGTTTATAAATGCCTTATTCCGTTTGTATAACCTAGAAATATGAACCAGTCAAATTGGCCATATCTGTCAATCAATCTGTTGATCAATTCGCAATTTTTAGGATAGAACAATGAAATTCGGGATATATGGGTCTACGTTTTGTTGTACCCCCATATAATGAAATCCCCAATACTGTAATTTAGAAATTTTGGAGGTCAATAGCGGATTAAGCATGGATATCCTAATGGAAAGTTTTCAATACTTTCAGGTCCTATGTCCTCCATTTTACTAATTTTCGAGCGAAGCGCCGTCGTACCTTACTTATCATTTTTAAACCCTACACAACTATGTTGTCAGGGTATTATAGCTTTGTGCAGCCCCAAGAGTTTGTAACGCCGCGAAATATTGGTCCTAGACCCACCTTTAAGTATACCGATCGTCATATCTCACTAGCTGAGTCGATCTTAACATGTGTGTCCGTCCGTCTGTCCATTATAAATTGTAAACCCGATACAGGCCACAGTTATGAACCAATCTTCACGAAATTTTGCATGTAGGATGGGTTCGGCCCAGTAAAGGCACCTATTGTTTTTGGTAAAGATCGGTTAATATTTAGGGGATGAAATGGACCAAATACTTAATTTTTGTCTCGCTCTAGAGGCAGCAATTATGGTCCGAATATCGCGAAATTTAACATGGAGAAGGGGATTGGGCCAAAGAATAAGCATGTCTGCTTTTATAAAGATCCGTCATTATTTAGAGGGTCAATTGGACTTTGACTTTTGTGTGAAAAATTACAAAATTTGAATTCGGTGGCTTTTATATTTACTCCTGAAAGATATAGATCCGATAAGTTGATAGTATATCCAAAAGGAGTGGTTGACCTTTAAATTGATACCAATTGTATTGTCGTATGTACTCGGATGTGGGAGTTATATATTTTCAGTTGCTTACGTATTCAGATATTATTTAGTAACCCATTACCACATTAGAGGGCGGAAATATAGCGCTGATCGCTTTGAAATTTTCAATAAAGTTCCAATTATGGTCAAGGACAACGCCTATAATTTTCGATAATGATCAGAATAAAATTTAGGGATAAAATGGATCGAAAACTTATTTTTTGTGTGTTTTATAGTCGAATATAGGCCGAACATCTCAACACAACCCACCGTGAAGGGAACCGTGACAACTAGACTAGAAGGGATGTACTCAATATTTATAATATTCGGAAAATGTGCTGTTGACCTCTAATCGAGCAAGTCGCGGCAAATATTACGAAATATTGCTCAGGCTCGGAATAAACATCCGCAGAAAGTTAGAGTTCCTTGGTAGTTGTGTAGGGTATCTTATGGTCGGCCCCGTCCGACTATACTGCTCCGCTCACTGATTTTAAATTTGAGAATTTTTTTTCAGCCGGATTGATTGTAATTTTTTATTTTGAATTCTTATTGGGTACCCTATTAATTTTACTAATATTGGTCCATGTCGGACTAGACCCCATATTCAGACTAGACGCAGTCATTGGTATTTTCAGGAGTTTGGACACGTTTTTCATTCGAATTGTTTGAAATTTGGTATCTTAGAGTCTCATTGGGTACTGAATCTCCCTACTAAACATTTACAATATTGATTCGTAAATTTGGGATTTTTTGTTTACTTTTTCAGCCGAATTGATTAAAATGTGGTATTTTGGATTCTCATTGGATACCCAATCTACTTACTAAAAAGTAACAATATGGGTCCAAGTTTCGGTTTAGACCCATTGACCCCATAATATTTATTTTGAGTGCACATTGAGTGTTAAATCTTCCTATCAGTATCAGTCTTTACAACCCACGTTTTTATATACACCCATATAACTGTACTCAAATTTTTGTCATTTCATGGATTTTAGACAAGTTTTTAATCAAATTTTAAATTCTTACCTAGTGTTACCAATATCGAACCATGTAATTATATTTTAGCGATACGAAGTAGGTGCGATTTGGCCTTCCAGGACTTTGGTGGATAAACAACTTCTTCACAGAACATTTCAACAGAAGTCTCTGTCACCTGGCTATTGGTTATAGGCCAATTCTTCTGCATGTAGCTTTTCTCCTGGTAGAAATTTACCATGACAAAGTCTACATACAAATCCCGATCGATTACGTCCGATCGAACTTAAAGAAGTTTATTTTGAGGAGTGTAAGACGTGCGGATTTTTAAAGAAATTTATTTTGAATAATTTCATAACCACACTTTTGGATTTTTTAAAGGATTTCCAGATTCATAAGAGCAAATTTTTATGAAAAAATTTTGAGAATAATAAGTGGGCGTTTTAAGCACATTTTCTCTGTTTGCATCCTTAAAATTTCAAAAACTGTAAGTCAAGGACAATATCCTCAATCTTGTTTTTAACTATTTTATGTAAATTCAATTGATTCAAATGAATGCCAATGGAAAGTTTTCAATAACTCCTTAATGAATATATTAAATCCCATAATGAAACCCACACCTGGTCTATGCTGTCCAACGATTAGCTACCAACATGTTTGCCAAAGGATGGTAGCAGTAATGGTTGAGAAACAACCCAACGATTATTAACTACTTAGATATGCGGCAGCTAACTTCCGTGGAACTTGTTCTTAAGCCGCGATTCACTGATTCATATTTTTGTGCGATTTTAAAAATAAAAACAAATGTTACCCTATGGAAATTATGGAAATATAAGTGATCAATTTCGTTAAACCCACTCCCTCTTGCTCTCTCTTTCCCTAGTCTGGTTACAGTCGTAACTAAATCGTGGGAAAATACCCCTAAGAACGATTTTCCCCTATGTTGTACCAAAAAACAAAAACATTTTGTCATAATTTCTTAGCTAAACAAACGCGCGATATTGACATTGTAACCGTGACATGTCGTTCGTCCGTTCGTTCGCTCTTTCACATTTTGTTGCGCTTCGTGACCGTGTTGGACAATTTTTGTGATTTTTCTAATTAGTGGTAATTAGAGGAAATTCCTTTATATACATTTCACTACCATTGCTCGTTCGTGCATTCCCTCTCACTCGCTCGCTCTCTCCTGGGCTCTCCCTTTGCCTTGCTTTCGCTATTAGAGGCTAATTGTAAAAATTGCTACTATACGAATTTGCCGATTAGAGAAATTCCCTTGGTTGTGATTTAAACCGCGCCGTTTTTATGAACCAATGTCTCATTGCCGGGTTGGCTGGTTTCTGGTTTGCTGGCCAGCCAATGGAACCACCAAAACACAACAAACATTGCGGCCAACAGTCTCTGGTAGACCAAAAAGAAAATAAACATCCTACGGACAAGGTATGTATGTCGATACATATGTGTATTAAAGTGTCATTGGAAAATAAGAATTGTTTGTTGAATTAAAAATTTCCCGTAATTTTCCATACATTGTATGACATTGTGTCTTGAAGAAGTCCATCTTCGTATTTATTGCATGTCGCCAGGCCACCAGATTGGTGGATTTACTCGCTAAGGGTTTACTGGCTTTGTTGTCAAAACTCTCTAATCTATCTATGACTACTACTCTTTCCAGGTAATTACATCCAATCTTTTGTTGTCCTTTTTTCAATCACATTCCCCCGTTGTTTTGGATTCCAGTACTGAATCGGCAACAATGATTTCAAAATGACTCATTGTAAAGGAATTTTTTTGAAAGTAAATCGTAATTAAATACCGGAAGGTGAAATGGTATTCTGCTTTGCTTCGCTTATCATTTTTGTTCAGAAACATTTTTGTGGGTCATAAAAAATAGGTTTGCGTTAATTTGTTAATACTTTTATTTGACTTTCTATTTTAATGCGAGAAGTATTGTTGTTGCTGGATATTGTG
This sequence comes from Musca vetustissima, assembly GCF_032173495.1. Taxonomy (NCBI): domain Eukaryota; kingdom Metazoa; phylum Arthropoda; class Insecta; order Diptera; family Muscidae; genus Musca; species Musca vetustissima. The sequence continues at coordinate 55,761 of NW_026873789.1, forward strand.
GCGCTTCTTCGTTGCTTGCGATTCACTTCACTGCCACAGCAAACAAGCCCCGCAGCTAGTTAGTCAAGCAGTTTTTTATATTCAAATATCCTTGTATTGTGTAAATAGTCATTAAAGGTTTTTTATTTTCTCATTTTGTTTTATTCCTTATCTTTTTAGTGTGTGCCTGAGTTTTTTCTTCTTCTCCGTCCTCTTCGTAATTATGTGCTAAAAACATCCTCGTGGCTCATCATCATTGTCTGTCCACTATTCCTTCTTTTTTATGAACATGCAAATTAGTAAGATTTTTTTGAAAACACAAAAACAATTAAAGGAGATCAGGTTTTCTTAATGTTATTCATAGACCTCTCGAGGCAAACAAAAGAAAAAAGGTTTGCAGCATCCACAATGTTTTAAATAAAAATTAGAGAACACTTAACAGATTATAAAGGCACGGAATTCTGTGAAATATGTTAATTTATTGTGATTTCAACATTGGTGGTATTCTTCGAAGGAGGAGGAGGGATATAAAATCACAATATTTTTTTAAATTTTTATAATTAAAAAAAAAACTATTGTTCCACATATTAATATGAACCCCAAAAATAAAAAAATTGAATATAGTGAATCGGAGGGAGGTATTTTTTATATTTCCATATTTTTCATGTGAAGGGGAAATTACTTACTTACCTGGCTATAGACAGAACATTTCTTCTTTAAGCTGAACTTAAAAACAGATTTCCAGACTAAAAAGACTTTGGGTATAGTGAATCGGAGGGAGGTATTTTTTTTTTAATTTCCATATTTTTCATGTGAATGGGAAATTACTTACTTAGCTGGCTATAGACAGAACATTTCTACTATAAATCCAACTTAAAAACATATTTCCGGACTCGATCTTGTGCGCAGTTTTTACAATTTGTAAGCCAATGATATGTCATCCTACACCTGATCTTTCCATCGACTTCGTGGACCATCAGTATTATTAGACATATTGGATCAGTCTGGTTCTTAAACTTCGGAGGTTTTTATTCTCATATAAAGTAAGGATAAATGTATTTTAGTTGAAACATTATGCAAATTTGTTGTGAGGATATTTTAAAATAATGTAGCCCCAAGAATTTGTAAAACAAGGAAATATTGATCCTAGAACAATCAAGGTGTGTCCCGTTATTTGTAGGCAAACAACAATTCAATCAATCGTCAGGACATTTAAGATGTATGTTTGGTTCTGCTCAAAGATGGTGATGATCGGCTAGTATTTAGAAGATCCAATGAACCAACAACTTTCTTTTTTCATTTTTTATGAAAGAAAAAAAATTAAGATTTTTGAGAAGAAACCGGTTCCAATTTAATTTAAATAAAATATTTATTATCAAAAATAATATATTTAATATTTATTATAGATCTAGTCATGTGTGTCCGGCTGTCCGTCTGTCCATTATAATATTTTGAGGTTTCTTCTAAAAATTTTCAATATTGGTCCAAATTTTATGTTGGATCCCACATTACGATACCTCCCAAATTTCAGTATTTTGGGTAGTATGAGCATTTGTTTCAACTGGCAGTAATTCCATACTTTAGATTCCCATTGGAAAGAATATTTTCCTTAGTCAGTACAGGTCCATGAAAAAAACCTTGGGGGGTGTTTGGTTATTGATTATGGCAGAGCTTACAATTATAAATCCCAGAAATCTTCAGAAATTTTGAAAGGATTTGTAAAGGGTTCCACCACCGGAACAAATGTCTTCAATATATACTTCGGTTTCGTATTGTACAGAAAAAAATCTAAAATATGCCTTCGGTTTTACAATTTCACACAAATTAAAAATTTCACAATAATACATCTATCGCCTATACAAATTTGTATAAACATAGCCTTTTATGCAACTGTTTTAAAAGGCATGAAGAATTAAACAAATTTAAATACCCAACCCGTGGTACAACAGTGTCAAAACGGTGAACAACCAAACAATTATTCCTTGTTTATTCAAAAGAAAAAAATATTTTTTGGCGTGAATTTCTATGCGATATCCTTTTGTTATCCTTTTCACGCTACAACTACTGGTGTTAAAATGCTTGTTCCGAATTTGGCTTAACAAATGTAGAGCAAGTATTATTTGGCACTTGTGTTAAATTAGATGAATATTGTTGGTGCACTGAACAAATAAATAGAAAATTTCACAGTATGCCATGAAAATTAGGTCACGTTATGCTTTTTTAAAATTTTGGTTTTGTAACAACGGTACCCAATTTGTTTTTGGCAAGAAAATGCGTTTCGTTTGGTTTTCGAAATAAACACAAATAAACCATTTTATTGGGGTTAAATGTTATTTTATAGGATTGTTGTTTGTCCAAGACCTAAGAAAATATATTTTTTGTTTTAAAAAAAGGTGTGTGAGAATTTACTATAGAATAAAATACTGAAATGCATAAGAAAAATATTTATAGAACAAAATGAGAAAATTAAATGATGTATGTCGAAACAAATATGCAAGATCAAAATAATTGATAGATTCTGCAATACCAGGCTGTCTGTTCATCCCTCCGGCAATGGAGATCGCCATATTCACGATAGAGCTTTGAAATTTTGCACAGACATTGCTATTAGTCTTAAGATGATTGATTTTGGCATATCCCCATATTGGTAACCTAAATTTTCCATATTTTCAGGATTTTGGACTAGAAACTTTCATAACTAATTGAGGATTTCAAGCAGTTTTTTTTTAACGAATTGACTATAATTTTAATATTTTAGCTTATCTTTCAATAAAAGCAATATCGGTACAACTCTTTTGTTGTTGGTTCTTGGCGCATTTTCCAGCCAAAGGGACTATAATTTGGAAATCAGGATTTTTGAGAAATTCATCTATGCCGATAATAAGTTTTCAATATAGGCCCTATTTTCGGTATATTAAAGGCATTAATCGTATTTTCCAAACGAATTGTTGGTATCTTGAGGATTTCAGACACGTTTTTAATGGACATCTAATCTGATATTTTGGCCATCAAAATATAGCAATATCGGTCCACCTTCAGGTTCTGTCCCTTTAATAGGTATTTTGGAGGTCCTTGGTGTATTTTCCTACTGAAAGAACGATTATTAGGTATTCAGGATATATGGCTGGAAAAGACATCTATCCAGAAAGCTTCATGCGTCAACATATCCGGCATATTATGGTCCGGCCCAATTTTCGGCATATTGTTATTAAAGACTGAACACATCTTAGCAGAACATTTTAATTATGGTAAATTTTTTTAATAAGGCCCCGTGTAAACGTCTCAAACTATTCAAAGCTTCAGCCGAAGTGGCTGTAATTTGGTACTGCTGTTTCTTGGAGACTGAAGTAGCTCCAACATAAAGGTCATGACCGATCAATTTTTATTTCTGTTACGTTCCTTGCCACCCAGTATTCCAACCATCGCGAATGAAATATTCTCTAACCTAGCGTACGTACTTTTCTCCAAACAACATAATAATCGGCAATTTATGATGACGTATAAACTACGAATTTATTTGTTTTTTTTTACCCTCAGAACACCCGAATTCTAACTCACAATAAAAATTAAAAATATTAGGATTCCTATTTCGGTAAAGTTTTCCTGCGGAAAGACCTTTTCGTCTTGGAAAATTTGAAATAGCAACCTACAGGTATGTTGGAAAGTGTGGCTCATCTTATTAAAATCTAGCGAGGCTATGTCCACATGTCGTTCTATGCCGAAATTTTATCTTACAGAGTTAGAAAATTTGTAGTGTCGATATGAAGATGCTTAGAGTACATGTGTATCTACCTAGCAGTCTAACCCAACGGCCAATTGATTATACGTATTTGAACGCCTTTCTATGGGTCAGATAACCGGTTGCAATGTAACTACACACTGTGCCAAAATTCTATCCGCGATTTGGAAATAAACCACCTACAGCATGATTCCCCTCAAACTAACCCGCGGGCCCCTGACACCATATTACTATCGGGACAAGGAGTGCTTTCATAAAGGAAGTGGGTAAGTAGAACGGAGTAGGATTCTGCTGCCTGTTGTGTTTGCAGCTTTTCGACGTCGATCGCACATTTGCTGCTACATTAAGACGAGTGCGAACCTTGGCTGCTGCAAGGTAGTTGCCCGAATCGATATTCGCTTCTCCGATCGATCGAATGTCTAAAAAATTGGATGAATGTCTTTCGTATATCACAAGATGGCCAATTTGATTTCTCGTTGTTTGATTAGAAGAAATCCTGGTGGCCTTGAGTATATCGATATGCTTGAATCTGGTGCTGCTATGTACCATGTTTATTGCTGCCGCGAAATGTCCGGCGGATAGGCCAAAACATATTTTCCCTTCCGATTTTTGCATTAAAATATCCTAACAGAATTTTAATATCATGGCCAGGGCAGCGGTCATATGCTGCTTCTAGGCGCTCGTAAAATATGTCTTTAGTCTGCTCATCTTTGTCATCTGTCGAAGCATGGGCGCAAATGAAACTGATATAGAAGAACTTCACTTTTATACGGATTATATCAATTCATTTTCATTCTCCTGTTAACCATAAATCCGCAGCCAAATTCATGTTTCGTTTCATGACAGCTATAATAAAGGGCGTAATCGTCTGATTTACTTACGCCTGTCCCTTTCCATCGCATTTCCTGTAAGGCAATAATATCGGCTTTGTACTGCTTGAGTACATCCGCCAAAGTAAAAATGCAGCTGTTCTGTGCAACGTCCGCACATTCCAAGTGCAGATTCGCAGATCGTGGTCCTTTATAAGTTTGACGGGGTCGTCAACATTGTAGGGGGTTTTTTGTAGTAGGGGGTTTTCCGAGTGTGGACAACTAACCCGACGCTTGAACCCATTTTTTATAGTTATTATGTGTGAACTCGCGGCACATATCAGCTCACTATTTCAAAGGGTGATGAAAATAGCTACCCCAGGTGACACATCGGGGAGGTCAGCGTCCACAATTGAGATGAAAGAGGGACCAAGATAAGCATGGGCTTTGCCATGCCAATCAGAGCCGTTGATTGGTATCTCAATACAAAAGTCGATTAATCGGTTAGTCGATAATAGATTTACATACCCAAGTTCAGTAATGCCCCCCTTAGACTAACCTCTGCACGTTTTCGTGGCGGAAACCATTGATTGAAGATGAGAAGCAAATACATAGCAGATACACACTTTTCAATACAAAAAGCCGATTTATCGGTTATTCGAAAGTCGATTTACTTACCCTAGTTCAGTAATGGCCCCTTAGACCAACCTCTGCACGTTTTCGTAGTCGAAACCATTGATTGAAGATGAGAAGCCCTACACTGAAGACACAAAAAACCCAACAAAACACCCTACAACCAGACCAAAATTGACTTCACCAACATTCCGACTCACATCAGTCAACAACACGCGACTATACCCCACGGACAGCGACTATACCTCACGGATATTCGTCCCATCGGATCAAACATCCAGGACATTTACCATTGACCGTCATGAGTATTTAGCCTGTCGGACTACGCTGTAATATATTTATAACCCATCCTTCGAGGTATGAACATTAATTCGAATAAGAACTTATGTTGTTATAATTGTGGGATTACAATGAAAGGTATTTTCAATTAACCTTCATGTGGAACTGATCAATATTTTTTTTTAATTTATCTTCAGACTTATTGGGTCAAAAATCTAAAAGTGGTTTTGTTTGACATAGTCTGACAATAATCAGATCATTGCCAAGTGTTAATTATTGTCATAATGATTTAGTTTCAGACTCTAAAATGATTACTTTTTTGAAAATAATTGTGTCGCTCCTTTGACCCCTTATATGTCATAACCTTGAATTCTTACCAAAAATCACCGGTTGAATGGTTTACCATATATGTGTGATGCCACAAATATATTCACACACCCATACATAATTCTCGGAGGTGGTAAATCATCAAAATCTCTCTTCCAAAAGAAAAAAAAATAATGTCACAAAATAAAAGGCAGCAACATATGACATAAATATGTTGCAAAAACTACCGTTACGTGGAAAAATGAAATGAGGCCACAAAAAAATTGCCGGCTGTCTTGCCGACCGACCGACGAACGGTCATAACCCAAAAACCTCTTTTTCCATACATATTTTTTCTCATCCTGAAGCGGGTTATATATCATTCACGTAAATGTATGTTTTTCATATATGGAAAATTGACAAATAATGACAAACAATAACAAAAATAACGAAGTCATTCCGCGAAAATGGTTCACATCGAATGAAAATCGGATTTAAATTTTTTTTATGAAAAACAAAAATATTTTCAATTTTTTTGTCCTGTGTGTGATCTCTTGAACATCTGCTGTGTTTCTTAGTCAAGGCTTAAAATGTTAAACAACGAATATGAGGTGAAATCATAAAAAATAACAATAACACATTCTCTTTTTGCAAAAAACTCAAGCAAATAAACAAATAAATAAGCTGCTCAGGTAAAAGTGGGCTCAATCACATGTTTACAAGGCCATCCATCCATTCGTCCACCCACCCATCCATCTATCATTGATCGCAATCGCCGATGCATATGCCAACAATATAAACACGACGACGACATGTAGGTCGTCATCACAAGAAATGGCAACATTTCGCCTACTAATCCTTTGTCATAAAGCCATAAATCAAATTTACGAGATTCTAGTCTTCGGCCGAACGTTCGCGTTCTCGTCTAACAAGCGTAACAGACAGACGACGGCAGCAAATAGAGGAAGCTACATAGCTTATCAGTCACACATTTTGGGTGTGTGTGTCGTCATACGACAGGATGACAAACAGATCGCAATGAGTACAGCACACGACGTTACATTCGCATCTGACTCGTGCTATTGACACTCACTGCCGTAGGTTGTGCTGCATACAGGTACAGGACACACGTAATTCGAAAATTGGCTTGTGTGATGTTCGAAAAATTGAGAGTATGTGTTTTTTCGATTACTTGGCAACCCTAACATTTATTTCATTGTAATTTATAAAGTGTTATAGGGGGTTTGGTGATTAACACCTGTTGATCGCTTGCACTCATTATGACCTTCAGTGTCAAGTGTTTTGACCTTGATGTAAGAATAATAGAATTTATTTGAAAAGAAATGTTAAGTTTTCTCAAATACTAAGGAAGATGCGAATTATAATCGAAAGAATAATAAAGATTTTGCTGAAAGTGAAATGAAATCAGATCACAAAGGCTAAGCCTGTCGGCATAACAATAACTTATAATATTAAAATATAATATATAAAACATCCGCATCAAATATGCGTCCTTTTTTAAACAAGGAAATCTTTAAATTATGGCCAATTTGCTGAAAACCATGTAAAACGGAGTTAAGTTCGGTAAAGCTGAACTATTGAATACATTGATGCTAAACTTAATTCTGGTTCCTCTAACAGCCAAATATCGTAGTTATTGTTTAAATACTGGAATAATATCAAACCAGTGAGAGGAGCAGTATAGTGTAACGGAGCCAAAAAAAAAAAAATAATTAGAGCTCTGAATTTATATTTCGATACAAAGCAATATTTCGTAATATTTATATACTGTGATAATGGTAATTGGTATATATTTTCTTCTATATCCTACCTCTTCCATCAAGAGAATTGATATTAGATTGGACGTCAACAGCTCATTTTCTTAACACACTTAATCCCGGATTGAACATTTACGGCATAAAATGCAATTTTTTGGTTCATTTGAGTCGCTAAATATTGACCGATCATTATAAACGCTGTCATTCTAATAGTAGGCCAGTTCCTTTTCCCCGGGAAATTGTAATATTCGGATTATAATTGTGGCCTCTAAAGCAACTTAAAAACGTGTCCAACCTATATGGGGGTTGTCCTACAAAGTATACTGATATTGATACTTTTTGGTAGGGAAATTTGTTACCAAATGAAAAATTCAAGTAGCAAATTACAGCCATGTAGTCTAAAAACTTGTCTCAAATACTAAAAATACAGAATACATACCAAATTACACCCGAGTCAGTTTAAAAACGTGCCAAGAATCCCTTGAATAGCGAATTTTTTAAAGTACCTTTATATGGGGGCTATCCTAAAAAGACGACACATATCGATCATTTTTGGTAAGATATGGCTACCCAATTGGAACTCAAAGTAACAAATTACAGTCAATTCCGTAAAAATATATAGGGGTCCTCTTCAAAAAAAAACTGTTAAAAGGATTGTCCACGCTGAGTCCTTAGGGAATTATGCACGTCTTTAGTCCTTGGGGTTCTCATCGAAAAATTAAAAATGCACGCTTTGAGTCCTTAACGAATTTGTAGAAAATTTCTTTTAAAAAGCCAGGACTCAAGACCTTGACAAAATGTTAAAAGAGTCTTAAAAATCCACATTTTGAGTCCTTGGGGAATTATAGAAAAGTTTACAAAAATCTAAGGCTTAAGTCCTTGGGTAATTATAGAAAATTCTTCAACAATCTAAACCTTGATTCCTTGGGGAATTGTAGAAAATTTCTTGGGCCAAATATGCATGCCTCTCTCATAAAAATACTGATCTATATTTGCAAAAAAAAAAAAAAAAACTCTAGTAGAAATTTTGCAATGCAAGAAAAAGATGATAATCGCTTCGTACCAAGCGACTATATGGCGGATGCACTAAAACTTCCCAACCATGCTCCCGAAGCTTCTGGCGAGTAACTGTAGATGTGTGTGGCCTAGTGTGTCCCGGTGGAACAAGAAAGTCTCCTTTGGCCAATTCTGGCCGTTTCTCTCTTCCTACGGTCCAGTTGTTGACAGTAGAGATCAGAATTTAGCGTTTGGCCATATAGAAGCAACTCATAATTAATAATCCCAGTTCCACCAAATGCATATCAGAACCTTCCAGGCCGTTAGTAATGATTTCACCACCGTTTGAGGTGATTCACCGCTTTTTGACCACGATCGTTTTTGCACAGGGATATTGTATGTGATCAATTTCTCATCTGCAGTCACCATCTGTTTAAGAAATTTGTCTATCTCATTTCGTTTGGCCAAGGCTTCGCAGATGGAAATTCGATCCATCCTACTTTTTTCTCCTAATTCGTGTGGCACCCAAACATTGAGCTTCTTTTTCAATCCAGTTTTGTGTAAATGTTTTAAAACAGTTTTATGGTAGATTTTAAGCTCCTGGACGACTGCTAACATACCGGTCAACTTCGATTATTTCTCCGATTTTATCGACATTTTCGACGACAGGTAGACCTGTGCGAGGTACATCTTTACCATCAAAAATTCCTGGGCGGAATCTACGAAACCAAAATTGCACATAATTGGCTGTTACAGTATCGGAACCATAAACACCATTCACAAGTTTAGCCTCTTGGCTTTCATTTTTGTCTTTGTCAAAGAAAATCTGTAAAATGAACCGAATTTTCTCTTTGTTCACTTCCATTTTAACACCCTGTAACTTACAACTGAATAAACCAAACAAAAACAGCAAAATATATTTTTACTGCGTAATGTCACCCTTCCTGAATGTCACCCATAAATCTGAAATTGTTTGATCGATACTTTACGAGAAAACTATCAGTACAGCCATCTGCCGAGAAATAATGGATTTATTTTCCCCTAATATTTTTTAAACATATATCATCATCTTGTTAAAAGCAATTAAAACAAATAATAAATTTCTTTATGATTTATATAATTAATACAAATGTTACTACATCTACTTCTTTTTATTTTAAAAATTCCTTCTTTGAATATTTCTTTTCAACAGCATAAATCCATTTTAAACCACTGTGCGGTATTTCAAAATTAGTTTTCTCTCCTAAATATACAACATTTTGCACAACTACTCTCTCGCATTTCTCTGCTCATGTTTTCTTCCACATTCTCAACTCTCTCACACTAATTTTCTCTCCCTCTCCCATTCGTCCTTGCTCTCTCTCTCTCTCTCTCTCTCAATGTTATCCTTGACACTGAAGTACCGCTAACCATAACACACCATCTACTGTTTGGGTCCTTTCAAGAGCCTTCTGTATGGGTTCTTCAATGCGCTCTCTCTCATAACAGACACAACAACAACTCCGAGTGTCTCTCTTGAAAATCTCTTCACACTTCGGATTACATGTTGTGAACGGTTGCTCTGGTTTGTTGACACTTGTTTTGTTGATCGGCCATAGGGGAATTTTTCACACATGTGTTGCAAAGATTTCAACATGTACTGGAAAAGCCATGAGGATTTTCCTTGAGCACTACAAGTTATTTCCCCCGTTTCAATGCTGGGAAAGACCATGGCTAAGACATTCCATATGGTGTTATGCATTTACTTAGAGTTAATTTTGGCTCTTTAGCGTGTTAAAAGAGTAGCGCTATTGTCTTGCCGCATAAATGGCAATGAAGGATCATCAGTAGTGTCTAATGTCAGTGCAGTGCAGGGGCTTTTCCCGATGATTCAAGGATCATCCATGATGTGGGATGAACCTGTGCAACAATTTTCCCGTGCATGGTGCTTAAGGATCGCTATATTAAAAGGCAATTATTTGTAGATAACGACCCTGAATGACAAATACGGAGGCCTGTGACCTGTTTCAGTAAGCGAGCCATCGATAATATTTATTTAGACGTTGTTGGACATCCTGCACCAGATGGGCTAATCCCAAATGTTGAACTGAACTTGTTCGTTCGTTTTGTCGTTTTGTTTGGAAAATACGATAAACATGTTATGCCTCCCATTGTGTTGCACTGAGCCGATGTGCCAGTTAGGGAATTCCCCCCAGTTTTTTGTACGGCAGGTTTACGTTGGCCATAAAGACTCTACCGCCTTCGTATATCCTTGATTTTTGTGACTATTTAGTGATATTCTCATGGCCAATTATCCGTATTAATTACATTTTTATGCTGTATTATTATTGTTTGAGGGATTCATTATCTGACCTCCTAGCCATGAAGTTTTTGATTTGTGACCACTATTGTCTTTGGCTCTTTGTGTGGCTATATGAAGAATGTATGTATGTATGGTTGACCGTATTAATGGTTTTGCAAAACCACCATTTGCCATTGTCGATGGTGGTTATAATTTTGGTTTAGTTTAGTGTGGCTAATCGTTGACCAACAATGAATGGATCAACCTTGAAGTTGGTGAATCGTTGGAGAGGTGGTATTCATTGTTTCGATAAACCAAACATGCTTTGACATAAAACAGATGTTCGAATTCTGAATTTCAAATGAAATCAAGGGTTAATTGTAGGGAGTAATTTGCATTATGAGGGTATAACCTTCAAAATTTGAACTGAATGAATTTCATATTTAAATTGTATTACTGCGGTATTGGAAGTAGTCGACTAATATTTGACAACTGCGGAAAATTAGAAACTATGATGTGGGTAATTAGAGGATGTTGATGACAATTTATGTATGACATTTGGAAAACGTAAACGTTAGCTTGAAAAATGAATGAGTCTATAAATATGCCTATAATGGTCTCCAGAAACGATCCACGCCTGGGGATTTTTTAAAGAATAGTTTTTCAAGGAACAACACAAGGCGTGGATTTTTAAAGAATATTTTTTCAGGGGCCATCCATACAAGGCGTGGATTTTTTAAAGAATATTTTTTCAGGGGCCATCCATACAAGGCGTGGATTTTTTAAAGAATATTTTTTCAGGGGCCATCCATACAAGGCGTGGATTTTTTAAAGAATATTTTTTCAAGGGCCATCCATACAATACAAGATTTTTTAAAGAATATTTTTTCAAGGGCCATCCATACAAGGCGTGGATTTTTTAAAGAATATTTTTTCAAGGGCCATCCATACAAGGCGTGGATTTTTTAAAGAATATTTTTTTCAAGGGCCAACACAAGACTTGGATTTTTTAAAGAATATTTTTTCAAGGGCCAACACAAGGCGTGGATTTTTTAAAGAATATTTTTTCAAGGGCCAACACAAGGCGTGGATTTTTTAAAGAATATTTTTTCAAGGGCCATCCATACAAGGCGTGGATTTTTTAAAGAATATTTTTTCAAGGGCCATCCATACAAGGCGTGGATTTTTTAAAGAATATTTTTTCAAGGGCCATCCATACAAGGCGTGGATTTTTTAAAGAATATTTTTTCAAGGGCCAACACAAGACTTGGATTTATTAAAGAATATTTTTTCAAGGGCCAACTGAGGCGTGGATTTATTAAAGAATATTTTTTCAAGGGCCAACTGAGGCGTGGATTTATTAAAGAATATTTTTTCAAGGGCCAACTGAGGCGTGGATTTATTAAAGAATATTTTTTCAAGGGCCAACACAAGGCGTGGATTTTTTAAAGAATATTTTTTCAAGGGCCAACACAAGGCGTGGATTTATTAAAGAATATTTTTTCAAGGGCCAACACAAGGCGTGGATTTATTAAAGAATATTTTTTCAAGGGCCAACACAAGGCGTGGATTTTTTAAAGAATATTTTTTCAAGGGCCAACACAAGGCGTGGATTTTTTAAAGAATATTTTTTCAAGGGCCAACACAAGGCGTGGATTTTTTAAAGAATATTTTTTCAAGGGCCAACACAAGGCGTGGATTTTTTAAAGAATATTTTTTCAAGGGCCAACACAAGGCGTGGATTTTTTAAAGAATATTTTTTCAAGGGCCAACACAAGGCGTGGATTTTTTAAAGAATATTTTTTCAAGGGCCAACACAAGGCGTGGATTTTTTAAAGAATATTTTTTCAAGGGCCAACACAAGGCGTGGATTTTTTAAAAAATATTTTTTTCAAGGGCCAACACAAGACGTCGATTTTTTAAAGAATATTTTTTCAAGGGCCAACACAAGGCGTGGATTTTTTAAAGAATATTTTTTCAAGGGCCAACAGAATACAGAACAACTTTTAGGTTTTTGTTCGAGCCTATAATCTTCCCCTGTACCAAAACTTTATAAGCAATCAGAGCATTAAATTTATAGCCTAAAGTTATAACATTGGATTTTTTTGTTGTGGTTGTCAGGAGTAGATATACACGATGTAATGAAGTAACCATCCGAAAAAAATGGGCACACATACTCTATGACAAAAAGGTGATTATTGGCGTAATTTTTTTGCCCTAAGATAGTGACATAATTTGACATGGTGTTATTTCGTTTATTACGATTTTTTATTATATTGACACTTATAAGTAAATGCTAACACACAGACACACACGTACAAATTACATTAACTCATCTGATGGTGCCATGGAAAGCTAACGAAGGGCAATATCTCCAATTTTGTATTACCCATGAAAATGCTTATCGAATCAAATGTCACCGAATATGAACATTGCCGCTTGACATTATGTCCTGAGGCTCCAATCAAATTCTGGGAATGAACAATTTACAGATAGACACGAACACATACGCACACACTCTCTGACAGATCAATAATGCGTGTTGTCACATAATATAAGAATGAAAACATCTCTTCTTATTAAGTGGAGAGGAGGATGCTGCTGCTGGGTCACCAGTGCTTATGTCGCCTACGTTTTTTGTCCGAGAGGTTAATAACTTTGTACGTTTTCGTATTCTTCAAATTGTCATGATGACCATTAAATTGACTTTTCACAAATACACTCTACTCACATCACATACCAGAACTTGAGAATCACTGGGTGGTTGCACGGTGTGCTGTTCCAAATCACAGATGTCCATTAAATATATATAGAGATGTTATTAAGTGCGTGTGTGTTTGTTCGATATATTCTGGTCTTTTAACAGTCAACAAAATGGACCAACTATTGGAAGCAATTTACGTGTCATAGTATTATCGATATAAGCCATCAGACATGTTGTCTGTGCCAATTTGTAGAGTTTTATAAGTGTATATATGTGTTTGGAATAAATATGTAATAGCTTTTATCTGTGGAAAGTGCATTAAAGTTTTATGTGTATACGTGGGAAACATTTTTAAGCTATGTGGTATTGGAATTTTCAAGTTGAAAAATAAAACATTGCAAATAGAAACTTCATAGAGGTCCTTTTACCTAAGGAGATAGCATGGGACCGAATAAAACTGCATCGTGTTTTAAACGTAGCACATAGGAGACTGCAATGACGTCTTGAGTCCGTGGAGCCTAACCTGTTAATTGAAAAGACCACGACTTGAATTATAGATGGCGCTATAGAAAATGTGGACATTTAAAATACTAGAAATGGTAACGGCGGGTTATGCCATGGTAATTTTAACAACCGATGAGAGCCAAAGTGGTTGAAAATCGTGTCCTGGGAGCTAGTCTTAAAATTTGAGCGATGTCGATTATTTATTTATTTTATTTTTTGTAAGGAGATTTGCTACCCAATGGGAACTGTTGGTACCAAATTGTAGCTAATTCGGTTAAAACGTGCCTAAAGTAAAAAATACCGAATAATGGCACCTATTATATGAGGGCCATGGTAAAACCAATATTGATAACACTGTGAGACAAAATCAGGTTCGTGATCTGGGGGAGAAATTTCCTACTGGGGATGAAACCGTATAATTTCGGTTTTATTATCTGAATATCCTGTTCAAAAATTTAGAAAAATGGTTCTTTCTTCCTCGAAAACGCTATCAAACCATACTTTGAACTTTAAAGTAGGGCCTCCTTCTGAGGTTTTTATTACTCTCCAAGGTCTTTAATCCCGAATAGGAATTTTGTGTAATTTTTAGTTGGATGTGTTAGTCAATGAGAACCCAAAATACCACATAACAGCGAATTCGAAAGCGTGGAACGATATATACAATTTTCAATTCGAAACAGACTAGGATTAAGCTCTATATTTAAAGCTCTATATTTAACATTGCGAGCTCTATCGTCATTCCAAATCGACGTAGAATTTTATTTTGGTCAAGAATATATTTTTTATGGTGACTATCTCGAGGTTTTGCAAACAGAATGACAAAAAATTAAAAAAAATATATAGTAGAGAGTTATTCTCAAGAATACTACTCATCTTCACCTCTTTGGATAGGCAGTGATGCCCATCAAAAAATCCTGCTTTTCAAAGGATCAGACATCCGGTTGCATTCACCGAACCGATGCAATTTCGCAACAATAGTCGACATAAATACAACTTATCAAGTAAAGACATTTGTAAGCCACATTGCCCAATATGCCTGATGACCCGCTTAACCAACGGCGAAACGCGTCGCATAGTGGTGGGAATGTAGTATCTCTCTGGCGTTCCACCACGCCACACCCAGAAACGAAACTTCCCAACAGTTCACACACAACACACTCACACATGACAGTGACCATTTGGACCGTCGGGTCAAACACTCTGGACAGAGACTAGACACCCTCAAGAGTATCCAGCCCGCCGGACCAAGTGCCCGAAAAACCAACATTCAAGGACGATAGCCTAAAACATTCATACGGCTCGGCAACACCAGCGATCAACCAACACACACACAAAAATGCAGTGAACAGTAGCAACCGTTCGTCATAACAGCAATAGTGGAGTCTGTACCAGACTTCCATAGAATAAAGCCACACACACCAACACCGCCCAACTGTCAATCTCCAAAGCCAGCAAACGATGAGCCAGTGCAGGAAATACTAAAGCAGATCATAAACACTATACACCAAAAGACAACAGAAAATAACCTCCTCTTACTAAAAACCTTCCTCGCAAACACACAAAGTTCCGCTTATGTCTTGGTCTCGTCGATCGAAGAGGTTACGCCTTTAATAAAGGCGAACGTCACCCAGACATTACTAGTCGCAATCCATTTTGTCTGCCAACTAGACACAAGGCGCTCATTTACGATTTCCTTGTTTCACCCCATATGCCCGGACATTTCAAATGTGGAAATCCAATATCGAGCTCTCATATAACCTTGAGAATCTTGTGGAGCTCTACGGCGATATTGCATTTGGTTTGCTTGATATTGGACTGTAATTTTTAAGGAATGAAGTAATATATCTCCCTATCACAAGGATTGAGTCGCATAAAATTCTGTTAATATACTATTTAGGATAGTTGAACTAAATCTGCATACAGAAAATATTTCTATGGTTACGGAAAAAAATCGGGGTTCAAAGGGCTAATACGCAAAATATTTCCTTAAATTGCAAATTTCAAAATTACAGTTCTATTCGTGCACCCAATACGTATTAGTAATAATATTCGAAAGCTTTGTTCGTCCAGCCAATACATGTTCCCTGACCCCGATCAATTCGACATCACCATTGAAAGAGTTTGTAAATGTTGTCCCATTATTACTATATGTTTCGAAAATGCCTTACAATCAATCAAGTTTTTGGACTTTCTAAAATTAAAAAAAAATGAACTTTGAAGACAATAATTGATAGGTTGTCCAAGTTGTAGTCCAAACAATACATTGGGTTGCTATTAACAACAAACACGTGATTTTGGAGACATGTTGGTGAAACGCCTTACCAGAATGTGTGTATATATTTATACATGTGTCTAACCATTTATTCACACATACATATTTCCCTTATTGATTTTATTTTGGTTCGAAATTGCTTTTAGCCATTAATGTGAACTTACCTTTAATTATATCCCCCCTATACAAATCATAAAAACGAAATATGTTCTGTCATTTCAATTAATGGTTGTTAATTTGTTGAGGCCTTTCAGCTTCCACCTTCCCAAAAATAAGGCAATTATTTTCGGAAAAATTGAAAATGACTGATTCCTTTATATCAGTTTAGTATGTTGTTTATTTATATTCATAATTGGGAGAAAATTCCATACCAGGAGTCAGGCACTGGGTCAGTATAGCAATATACCCCAAGAAGTTCTTAGATATAATATTTAACGATATTTTGCTAAGGTGATGGGTCCACCCGAGAGATATTTATATATGAAACATTAGAAAGATTGTTAATATTTTTAGGTTCCTGGTATTGACAATGTTCATATCGATTCACACGTCGTTGTAGCCCCCATTTAAAGACAACGTCCTAATTTATGTATTGCCAAGATTTTGCCACGTTTCCATTAGTTTGTACCACATTCCATAATTTATTTTCTCATTATCTAGAATATATACTCGATTCATTTCTCATTACATTCTCGATCCATAAAAATGTCAGCTTTTACTAATTTTTTTCAAATTAAAAATTCTCTTCTTCATTGTCGGATTTCTCTCCATCACCTAATATGACAACCTCTTCTTCCCTATAATTAATTAATCGTTTAAATTTAAAAATCGATTTTGACAAATGATATAAATTTGCAACAGCTGTTCATTTTCATGTCATAATTTTTAATGGCATTTTTTCTCAAAATCAATAATTAATTAACTAGCCAAACAAGTTGCATGCAATCATATTTGTTAAAAAATGTATTTATAAATTTGTCGTTGAAAAAATAACTACACTAATAGTCAGTCCCACCTTCACTTCCATAGCATTTTAAGCCATTGTGGTTAACCACAAGTGGTAGAATATATAAGAACAGTAGGAAATTAGATTTAAATTCTACACTATATAATAGACCAAAACATGACAGAGAGGTCATATTGACATAATGTAATCATTTTTATTTCATCGCTGTAAGGCTTTGATGCAGGCAAATGCAGAGATGAAGATGAAAACCTGGTGACAGATACAGATAGAGTGTTAAGGATCTGGAAGGAGCATTTTGAAAAGCTTCTGGTATCAAATAGTGGCGATGAAGAAGATACCCCAGAACCAAAATGAGATGACGGTATAGGGTGTATACCACCTAGCCAAGATAAGGTCATAATAGCAATTAATCGGCAGAAGAACAATAAAGCGGCAGGTGCCGATGGATTATCAGCCGAACTATTCAAAACCGGTGGTCAGATGCTGGTCAATGATTGGAACCTCAGCATCCTGATATGTGCCAATTATAGAGGAATAACTCTCCTTCCCATCGCATTTAATGTGGTACCCAGCGTGCTGTGTGAAGCCAATGGTCAATGACATTATTGGACACACCAATGCGGCTTCAGACTTGGTAAATCCACCATTGACCAGATTTTGACTCTGGGTCAGATCCTGGAAAAGACCCACCAAAAACACATCGACACATACAACCTATTTGTCGATTATAAAACCGCATTCGACAGCCCCATCCGTTCAGTGGTGTTTAAAGCCATGTCTGCGTTTGCCATTCCTGCGAAATTAACACGGCTATGCACGATAACTTTAACTGGTACAATGTCGGCAGTTAAAGTAGGAAAGGACCTCTCAGAGCCTTTCCATACGGAACGAGAATTAAGTCAAGGTGACAGTTTGTCGTGTGACCTTTTTAACATCCTGCTGGAAAAGGTCATACAAGATGCAAATGTAAATATAAATGACACTCTGTACACCAAACAACATATGTTACTCGCGATACGTCGACGACATCGGCATAATGGATGGAACATTGCGAGCGGTAACATCCACCTTTGAACGAATTGAGGAGTATGCCAAAGTGGCAGTATGCCTCGGTACCGCCATAAATAAAAAAACAGCTTTGAAATTCAAAGGAGAATAGTGTTACCCAACATATGCTACTATGGTCTGAGTAAGCAACTCAAAAGCAAGACCACCTCTCGCCACACCAAACTCACCCTCTATAAGACGCTGTTGTATGGATCTAAAGCATGGGTACTTGCGATAGCAGATGAGGCAGATCTTGAAGTGTTTGAGAGAAAAATTCTCCGGAAGATCTATGTGCCGAACTGCGTCGACGGTGAATATCGTCGTCGAATGAACCATGAGCTGTATCATATATTCTCGGACATCGACATATTCAGACGTATTGAGCTGCAGCGACTACGTTGGCTAGGCCATGTTGTGAGAATTGATGAGGATGCCCAGCTCAAAAGACATATAAGGGGAAAGCCACGATTCCGATGGAAAGATCATGTAGAAGACAACATCTCGAAAAATGGTCTTTCAAATTGGATGAGATCGGCACAAGACCGAAGCGCTTGGAAATCTTTTTTAAACTCGCCATATGGAACAACCGTTCTGTCACAAGCCATCTGTGTAAGTAAGTATAGTGTGCAAGACCATAGTTTCGGATCTCACCACTGATGCTGACCAGTTCCCTAAGTTTTTTGTGAGGGAGAATATCACCAAAACCCATTTTTTAATAATTTATTATATCCAAACGAGTCTTGTAACGTCTAGGTGTGTTTAGCTGCATACCTTATAGCAGAATTTTCATAAATCAATGCTCATCCCACACTCAACTACGCAACAATACTGCAGTTTTAAAATTACAACAATACAGCATTTACCGATATGCGTGGTCCTTGATTACACTGTGCGAAAAATGGAGGTTATGGTCTGGGGAGTCAAAAATTTCTATTGGGGATGAAAGGCCTTGACGAATATATGAAAACCCCTGAAAGAATATATGAGATATTTTTTAGCTGGCGACCCTATTATTCATGGAGAGATAGCTACATATCTTGATTTGTAGCTATAGTTGATTTTTTGTGATTCCATTTCTTTAGTACAAATCGAATCGCAATATAGTCTAAATGTTGCTCAATTGATACCATTCTCAATACCAAATAGCCTATTATAAATGTCAATATCAAATTTTATAAGCTCTGTCTTGAATTGAATATTCAAATATCGAATGAGCCATCTGTGTTTGTGGGGAGTTATGTAAGCCTCTGATAAATCGTAATCCTACAATACATACACTTCGATTGGAATATGCGGAATATTCTTCAAAATATCCAAAATCGTGGTCACTATATAAAATCGATATCAATATCAAATGGATAATCGAATATCATTATCCATTTTTTCCTCTTAATGCCATTTTTTAATAGAATCCTATGTTAATTCCAAATTTCGTGATAATATGCCTTTTCCTTTATTACAAATGTTTAATCATCTGCCATAGACAGCCTTGAAAATATGACTTTGGTACGTCTTTTTAAATTTGGGGTCTAGGTCTAGCCTCCCACTGTATGCTCTAAAATATGGGTCACATAGAAATAAAAAATACACACTATGTTTCCAATGTGTTGGTTGGTATCTATCAGTAACCGTATTCATGAATAAGGAAGCGTAATATATTTGATGGAAAACGACGATATGGCATGTTAGTGTTTTCCTTGTTACTCATCACTTTCGTTGGTATCTTCTTCAATCAAGGGGGCCATACAGTGGGGAGACAATAAATATATATTTAATGAAACAAATTTAGAAGAAGAATAAAATAACTTATAATAGTACGAAAAATAAGACCATTCACAATTTATAAAAAAAAAATCTTAAAACGCGATTTGAAATTATTTGAGTCGATATCGTTGATTGTTACTTAATTTTATTAAACGTATACAAAATCCCCTAAATTTCTATCATTTTCGTTTATCCCATTTTGCCAATCCTTACCAATATACGATTTTTATTAATATGTAATTTAATTAAATGAAATATTTATTTGTTTATTATTGAAATAATATTAAGAAAATTCATTATAAGTGTCCACTGTTTATGAAATTAAGTGAAAATAACAACAGCACAATAATGGTCAACGGTTATTGCAGTGAAATACCACGGAAAAATAATCGATTATTGTTTCGTTATTTTTTGTTATTGAACATTTTTTTCTGTGGCCTCATATTTGCTGTGGCTTGCAATTGGAAAACACCTCATCGGTCAGGAAATATGAACCCGCGAACGTACGAGTGAGTGAATGACTGACATGACATGTGGACAAGGTCGAAAATAATTACTTAACCGAGTAACATGTCGTCCGAAGTACACCGGGTGAGGTGAGTTGAGTGCAAAGAAATCGATGCGTCAACAATATATTTTGTTTGTTTTTGATTTTATTAATAAATAGGTGATTGGGTATGTAGTGGTTATTATTGTTGTGTCTGTTTGAAATAAATCGATTTCGAAAAGTATAAATATGTTTCAGTAGTCGAGTTTGGTAGTGTGGATTTTATTTCTACTAGTAATATAATTGAAAACTTCACGACTTTATATAGTAAAATTTATAAGATTAAGCCCAACATCGAACCAAAGTGTCTGTATTTTGGGATTCCGGTTTCGTTAAAACTCTCATCGCTAAAAATGTTATATATAGACCAGTTTGATAGGCAGAGATAGGCACTTCGGGTTTAAAGAGTATAACAGACACCTGACAGTATATATTTGCATGTTGTAGCTAACATATAAAGGTCCTGCCAACTTTCGTTACGTGGACAGTTCTAGCCAAATTATTCAAGACCAGCTGAAGCCTGGGAAGTATTTAAAACCAATACCGACCATTATTTCAATTTTATAAACATTTAGTACCTATGTTCCCTTATAGTACATATTTTCAAAACTACTTCCATATATCATTCCTAACACCAATTCTGGCCGCAACAGAAATCTAGCTCTATACTAAATTTATTACCTTTTGTACTCTTGTAACACTTATTTTGAAAAATATCCAAATTTCCAAGATTATGGCCATATCGGTTCACCCAAATCCGAATTGAGTACCAGTTAGTATATAAATTTGCAGCTAGTATATAAATTTAAAAACAACCAAAGGTACGAATTTCCAAAACTTCCCCCATAATCTTAATTTCAAATTTCAGGATTCTATCGGTTCAACCAATTCCAATTTGTATTCAATTTAGTACCATTTAGTACACACAAGTACAAATTTCCATTATTATCAACATGATGCAACCAAACAAAAAATCGTATTACCTAATTTCAGGATTTGGTACACATTAATGGGCATTCCCAAAACTTAGGGTATGCAATCCAACACCCCAAAATTGATCCTAAATCCACATGTCAAAATTCTAGCTGTATCGGTTCACCTAAATCCAAATTTGGTATCATTTAGTAGACATTAGTACGAATTTCCAACATTTTCTACAAAGCCCAATCCTACACACCAACAGTAATCCTAACATTAAATTTCAAGATTTCACCCCTATCGGTTCACCCAAATCCTAATTTGGTATCATTTAGTACACAATAGTACGAATTTTCCTACATACCCCATTCGTACATCCCAACAATGATACTAACTCCAAATTTTAGGATCCCTAATTCCCATTCCAAATTTCAAGTTTTTAGCTCTATACATTCACATGCTACGAAATTATGCCAAATTTAGTACATTTCGCATACATTTAGTTCAAAAGTCCAAAAACCCCTTTGCTATATATATTTTACACTCCATCAGTGACCCTCATTTAAAATTTAAGAGTTTCAGCTCTACCGGTTCGGCAAATACAAGTGGTATCACATTTAGTACTTTTTGTATCGTTCTAGTACGAATTTCCAAAAACCCAGCCCTATCTGTAACCTTTGGACCAAGAGTGGCCCTTACCCAAAATTTCAATTCGAACCTAAATTGTTGCATACGGCAAATAATATATATTTTTTTTACACAAAATTTCAGTTGTAAGTCTTGTCCTAGTAAAATATTTCTCTACACTTTCTGAAATAAATTTCCAAATATTGACATTACAGATTTTTATTAATTCCCAAAAATATATTTTTCAATTTTGCGAATTTGTGTTACAACCTTGTTTGTATTATTGCTTCTGTCGTATTTATTTATTGGTATTTATTTTTCAATTTTGTTGTCATAACAACAACAACAGCAACACCAACAACCTGTAACCAATTTTAGATTTCAATTAAATTTATTTTGTGTAAAGCCTTGCAAAGTAGATTTACATAGGAATAAATATGAAAATGATGTTACACCAGTTGCACACAACATCACAACGGACGTGTTGTACAACAACCAACTCGGTGTTTATTTGTAAAGAGAGAGCAAACCTTTTATTGAAAAAAAACACGATAGCAAAAGTTTTGTAATAACGACGCACAATAATGTATAACAAACCCCAACAAGGATAAAGTTTTGTCAACCGCCTACAACAACAGAAATAACAACCAACAACAGGAATATTGCATACGACCAAACGTCACCATCAACCCACACTTCCTTAACGTTGTAGTTTGGTTGAATGCTTGGTTTGTGGAATACAATTTCCATGAAATGCCATTACTCAACCATTTTTAAAGTTCGCCAACACACAGAGAAAGTCCATAACATTACAGAAAATGAGAGGGAAAAAAGTCCAGTACTGTTGATGGGATCCATTGCCTTGTTCTCTTGGCATCGGAGAGACATTTGCCCAAACCACGAAACTCTAAATAGTATGCAGTGATTATTTTGTTACATAAACGGGTCATTTGAGAACTAAAGTTGGAGGAACTTATGACAGCACTTATGGATCACCACCATTACCACTATGATGATTGATGTGCTCGAGTAAAGGAAGTCAAATAGGAAGAGCCAGCAAAGTGTAAATAGTTAGATTCCGATGCAAACTTTTATTTTATTTAAATAAAAGTTTGATTAGTTGGTTGGATGCCCTTCATTGGCATCGATTGAAGGCTGTAATGGATGAGGAGCGACTTTTATAAAATTTATAAGTGAAATGGAGTTGAAATTTTATTATGAAAATTGAAAAAATAATGAATACTACATAAGAAATACGCTTCATGTTTTTCATTGACATTGGAAACAAAATCTGTAATGCAAACGGAACCGACCATTTGATACCCTACATTACTACCATTGGACTTCAGAAGCAAATGTTAATTTCGTGAAAAGTGAAGCACATTTATGCTCCTGATGTTGTAAAATTATTACTAATCGATAAATTAATCCTGGGAATTAATATGCTTATATAGTTAATGTCCATTTACCGCAATATTTAAGATAGAGATTTAACATTATGTTTGGTATTTGGTAACCTTTGATGTTTGGTACTGCAAATGGCATATAGCGGCGCCTCCTCATATTCGGTATTTTGAAGACATTTTCAGTCGTATGTTTGTAACCGGTTGTTTTGGAATCGACAGTAGTTCCCATTTTCCAACCAAAATAGCTGTAATTTTACATTCCGAATTCTTCGATGATGAACAACATGCTTTCATAACATTTTCGATGCAAGAATGATATAACTTCCATATAATGGTGTAGTTCCATTTTAGGTCTAAGCCGCAATTTCTACAGATGAGGATGTAGTTTTGTATTCTAGATTTCTGGCGAATAAAAAACTTCTTCCATGCAAATGTTAAGCCCAGTTTTGTATGGTCATCTTATGGTAAATAAAATAAAAAATGAATCGCGATGGACCTGCAAATTTATAGAAAAAATGGTAAGCCCCTAAGCCCACGAACTTTTTTCTATAGAAAATACATTTTTATTAAAAAATTGGTTCCACTTAAATTAAAAACTATTAAAAATGCGATGTAGGCCAGAGTTATCGATCTGTCCTATGAACTATGTATAGGACTTTATTTAACATGCTTCGGAATATCCGATTTGGGTCAAATATGCACCGTTTTGTTGTATGATTTGTTGGCATTTTAAAGGTATCTTCATAATGCCTCTCTAATAGAATTCCTTCTTATTATAATCATTAAAAAATATTTTCAATGCAAGAAAAATATGATAATCGCCTGGTACCCAGTCCGTACTGTATGGCGGATGCATTAAAACTTCCCAACCAAGCTCCCTAAGTTTCTGGAGAGTCACTGTTGATGTGTGTGGCCTAGCGCTGTCCTGATGAAAAAGGGCACCTCTCCTGTTGGCCGTTTCTGGTCAATTGCTATCATCAAACGGTCCAGTTGTTGACAGTAGAGATTAGAATCTGGCGCTTGGCCATATGGAAGCAACTCATAATAAAAAATCCCCTACCCATTGAATGCATATCAAAAACTTCCTGGCTGTTAGTCCGGTTTGGCCACAGTTTAAGTTGCTTCACCGCTCTTTGACCATGATCGTTTTCGCACAGGGATATGGTATGTGATCCATTTCTCATCTCCAGTCACCATCCGTTTATGAAATGGGTCTATCTCATTCCGTTTGGCCAAGACTTCGCAAATGTAAATTCGATCCTATTTTTTTCTGTTAATTGGTGTGGCACCCAAACATCGAGCTTCTTTTTGAATCCAGTTTTGTGTAAATAGTTTAAAACAGCTTTGTGGTAACATGCCGGTTAACTTCGATCATTTCTCCGATTTTATCGACATTTTCCACCAACGGCCTAATGGATTTATTTTTCCCCAACCAATATATCGGGATGAAATGGGCCGAAAACATTATATTTGTCTTATTTTTTAGTCGCTCTAAAGACCACAATTACAAGCCGAACATCACAAATTTTCAATGGAGAAGGGGATCTAACAAATTTGAATGGTCTGGTCAAATGTTGTGTAAAATATCAACAATTAAATTTTATGGAGTGTGAAGTTATAAATTTATTTATTCCTTCAACTCTCTCTCTCTCTCTAAGCTCTCTATACCGACATTCTTTAGATTGTCTCGTTCTGTTCGGCTATAAAGACTTATTTCAGTTTGTCTACAGAGTCTATAAATAGCTCTTCTATAAAAAATGCTTTCTTCAGCTTGTCTGTTGAAACTCCCTCATGAAGACACACTTCAGTCAGTTCGTCTAAAAAGGGTACGATATATAACCGTTAGATTGTCTCTCTTTAAAGATCTTTATATAACAGGCTACACTATAAAGACCCTCTTCTTGAGATATTTTATTATGACATCTTTCTTCCTTTTTTTCTCTGAAGTCTTCGCTTCAGCTCCATTCTTATAATATACCCAAAAATTATCCTCTGCAGCTCACTCATAAAGACCCTCTCTTTCAGTCAGTCTATATAAACTTCCTCCTTCTCCTCCTCTGTAAGAAATCCCTTCTTCAGGTAGATTAAAAAGAATCCGTTCCTTCCTTCTGCTTGTTAAAGAGAATCCCCTATTCTGCCCGTCTATAAAGACTCCATGCTTCAGTTCAAGCATGCCTCCTGCTTTAGCTTGTCTATAAAAGACTCCTAGCATCAGCACGTCTATATAAGAATCCTTCTTCAGCTCATTTGTAAATCCCCTTGATCTCATCTTTAAAGACTCACTTCACCAGCCCGTTTGTAAAGACTCCCTTTGTCAACAAAGACCCCTTCCTTTCAGGTCGTTTATAAATACTCATTTTTCTACTCGTCTGTAGAAGACTCCTTACTTCATATCGCATGTTAAAGACACTTGGTTTCGACTCTTCCATAAACTCATTATACCCTACACAACTATGTTCTCAGGGTATTATAGCTTTGTGCAGTCCCAAGAGTTTGTAACGCCGCAAAATATTGGTCCTAGACCCACCTTTAAGTATACCGATCGTAATATCTGGACTAGGTGAGTCGATCTAGACATGTGTGTCCGTCCGTCTGTCCATTATAATTTGTAAACACGATACAGGCCACAGTTTTGGACCAATCTTCACGAAAGTTTGCATGTAGGATGGTTCTGGCCAATGAAGACCCCTATTGTTTTTGGTAAAGATCGGATAATATTTAGGGGATGAAATGGACCAAATACTTAATTTTTGTCGGCTCCAGAGGCCGCAATTATGGTCCGAATATCGCAAAATTTTACACGGAGAAGGGGATTGGGCGAAAGGATAAGCATGTCTGCTTTCATAAAGATCGTCGTATGTACTCGGATGTGGGAGTTACACTTAAATATTTACAGGTGCTTACGTATTCAGATATTATTTAGTAACCCATTACCACATTAGAGAGCGGAAATTTTCAATGAAGTTCGAATTATGGTCAAGGACAACGCCTATAATTTTAGACGATGATCAGAATAAAATTTTGGGATGAAGTGGACCGAAAACCTGTGTGTTTTATAGTCGAATATACGCCGAACAGTGAAAGGAAACCTTGACAAGTAACTAGAAGGGCTGTACTGAATATTTATAATATTCGGAAAATGTGCTGTTGACCTCTAATCGAGCAAGTCGCGGCAAATATTACGAAATATTGCTCAGGCTCTTAATAAACATCCGCAGAAAGTTAGAGTTCCTTGGTAGTTGTGTAGGGTATCGTACGGTCGTCCGACTATACTGCTCCGCTCACTGGTTTTTAAGTTCCCGTAATCTCGTCTTTATGGGCCTACTTCTACAACTCAGCTGGTGTAAAGAGGCTGATCCTAGTACGACTAAACAGACTCCCATCACTTCGTCAAATATAAAAATCCTCATATCACGTCTATAAGGACGTTTTCTTATATCCATGTATTGACCACTTGACAAATCATTGAAACAAAGTAGTTTCCTTCTTCATCAGCAGGAGCTCTGCCAATTATCTCCACGCATTTATTAATGATTCAGACATGTTGTTTGTTTTCACTAACTGTGGCTACTTTTTTGCGATCCTTAAC
This sequence comes from Musca vetustissima, assembly GCF_032173495.1. NCBI lineage: Eukaryota > Metazoa > Arthropoda > Insecta > Diptera > Muscidae > Musca > Musca vetustissima. The sequence continues at coordinate 82,906 of NW_026873789.1, forward strand.
ATAAAGAAGGTTCATGTAAAAAATATTTGCTACTACCAATTTTAAAATTCCAACTTCGTCCGTACCCCTTAAATACGATCCCTGACTAATAATGAAGGCAAATCGAATTTTGCAATAAAAACAAAACTTCCTCCACTCTAGTATTTTCTAGACTCCCCACAGTGGGAAATTCCATTCTTTCCCTTTGCCAAATTCGTAATGCTTCCTGTGGCCGTAACCGTTTAGTATAAGCCTGATTTCCCAAAAAACATGACCTGCAACTCAAAACAAATAATAAATTGCAATATTACCGAAATAACGGCAAAAGTACCTGTTCTCATATCTGGTCAACCATTTTCTAATGACAATTATATTTTGGCCAAGTTGTCATCGGCGATGAGTTTGCCAAAACGTAAAAACACCCAACAGGGATTTCCAACTGGGCAGCTTCAATTGAATAGCTTCCTCTCCGTTGGTAATAATGTTACGACTAAGCGAGGGAGTGAAAAACATTCATAACAAAGATTATGAACGTTGACGAACCTACTGACCGACTAACTGAAGGGTCACAGGTTCGAATTCGAAGTATTGAGTTTTTCTGCATAAAATTGCCAAAATAAAAGACGACGATGACAAACAAGGAAATAAAATGAATTGTTATTCAACCTCCTACTGATTGCTTTTTGGTCATCGTCCTTTGTCAAAGGACTCTCGAAATGCGGATATGCTTAACGAAACCGGACATTTCGAACATATCCTCCGGGCAATAATACGACATATTTCAATTGTGGAAGATTTGTTGTTTTAAAATTGTTGCTGCGTTAGCTGTCATTGTTGTTTGTTGTTTGGCCGAACGAAACTATCATCCCGCTGTTCTTCTGTTGTTCTTTTGTTCTGCTGCCATTCTCAAGATGTGATGTTGTTATGATACACTTGAAACTCAAGTACATTTTACAAGTGTTTCTTCCTTTCGATATCTCTTTTGTTTTTGGCGAGTTTGCTTTGTTCGTCTTGTTTTTTTTTCGTTCTTTTCGTTTTGGTTGTTTGTCAATTTTTCTTAAATTGAATTGCAATGTTGGCATGTTTTTCGTGGAAATCGCGATTTTCATTCGAAGCCCAACCAGCCAACCATCCATCCATCGATCCTTTGGGCGTCCTTTCATCTGTTCGACACAGTGCATATTTTCACGTATATGTGTGTGTGCAAGTTGTTGTGGTAGCCGTTTTTATTACCACCTCGACTTGCCGTTGTTGTTTTAATAATGTTTTTGGCCATAACTATCCATTCGTTCGCGGACAGGTTGCTTCGTTTATTTCTCACTTTTTCAGTCTATTGTTTTACTTTTATTTTTCGTTGTTCGTTTTTTCTTGAACATTTTATTATGTGTGTGTGTTTCCTCGGTATTATTGGCTGAACACAATTGTATTGCCTTCATTCGTTCTCCGCCTCATTGAATATTCAATTATATGTTTATGATTCTTTTTTGGTTGATTTATGACCAACATATTCGCAGCCACATGACAAAGAAAATTACAGCATATTCTTTGTTTTTCATCCCGCGAATATGGTTTATACTAGTTTCCATATAATTATGCAAAAACGCAAATAATTATGAGGTACTTGAGATTTTTTTCAATATTAGTGAAATTATTTAGACAGAAAGAAGATTCTCAGGACCTTCACATTTCAACAAAACTAACACGGAATGATCATCCCAGAAATATGTTTCCAACGTAGTCAACACAACTATGGTTTCAGATAGAAACCTTTTGTGTAAGACCACTTCCCTTGAAGTGGTCTTAGCACCAACGACGTAGCCAGAAGGGGCCCTCGGATACCCCCTTCCCAGGATATAATGTATTATTCATATGTTTCTTCCATTTGTTGCCGTTTAGTAGTTGTAGAAGTAACGGAAGGAAGTTTGGGTGGCCTCAAACGTGTATTTGATCCTAGTTTCACCTTTTATAATAGCGATCATCATATATCTAGCTATATTGATATAGCTGTGAGTGTTCGTTTGTCTGTATATTGTAACTTGTAATCGAAGTGCAGGCAGCATTCGTTTTGTATTTCTGTCAGTTTTGGAGGTCGCCTATAGGCTACATTTATCATTCGAATATTAGTATATATAACACTGAAAGAAGATATGTGAAACGAAAAAAATATGGCTGTCTTGATGTTCATCGGTTAACACCACATTTACGGGGTGAGCTAATTTTACTCATTTCAAATTTAATAACTGTATATATTTAAAACTTTAATATTAAGCCGACATGCTGCTGCCTTCGCATCAAGATTGGATGCGAAGGTAGCAGCATGTGCAAAGCTTGTGGGGAACACAGTGAAACGCTAGAAAATTTCCTGTGCCATTGACCAACATTTACATGCCTTCGGAAACAATTCTTGGGAAATGACACCCTTCACGGAATAACCAATCTGAGAGGTGTGAATGGAGAAGACTAAAGAAGTTCACACCCTCTTTTCAACCTAACCTAACTTAACCTAATATTATTATTAAAAATCGTATATTGGTATTTATTTGCTTCATGAAATATGTATGAAGGTACATTCCCCTCAGACCCCCATTTCCCAATTTGACTCATATAATCGTATAAAGTCAGTCTGGTAAATCAGGACTAGACAATATTGAAGTAGCACATGAGCTATGAAACTAAGAAGTAAAACATTGAGAAGAAGTCGAGATTCTGACAATTTGTGGATGAGGTACCTAGGAAAGTGGTTCCAAATAACCCATTTTCGGAATGGATTTATATTTATTTTATTAAAATTTACAATTATTACAAGACCACACATAACTTTAAACCTCTTTTGAAATTTTTTAAGAAGCAGTGGGCCGATAAGCTGCATCTTTGGATATGATCTAGATATGGCAAAAAAATATTTTTTTTTTTTCGAAGTTGGAATCAAATGGGATACTCTATTAGCTTCGTATTGGAATTACTCATGCTTCAATTTGTTTGACCCTTCATGGGGGAAGTTCTATAGATGGTGGGCCTATAGATGGCATTATAAGATAATTAGACATTTTCAAAACACGGACCCTTTGTGGGAGAGGTACCAGAAGGAGAGAGCCAATCATTTCCACCTTCAAACACAATATACTTTTAGTAAAAAACATAACATTGTGTAAAGTTGGGATCAAAACGGATAATCCTTTCACTGTATATTATAAATTTATTACAAATGTCTGACGTTTTCTATGAGTTTTCTGATTACAAGGTCAGAAGCTTGGAGGGTTTAAGAGAACCATTCCCCGAAAGATCTATTGGCCGATCTGCGTCGACGGTGAATATTGCCGTCAAATAAACCATGAGTCATGTTGTGAGAATGGATGAGGATGTCCCAGTTAAAAAGGCATATACAAGCGAGTCAACTGAAGGGGAAGGCCACGAATTCGATGGAAAGATCAAATGGAAGACAACATCTCGGAATATGGTCTTTCAATAAAATCAAAATCAAAATATGGAAATTAGGCGGGACTGTTTCTGTGAAGATATTGTTGAATCAACCCGAATTTAAAACGCGACCAAAGCCTTTAAAATTCCCAAAATTTGGTAATAAAATTGAAATGTGAATAAGTCGGATTCCTGGTGGTTGTTGTATTTTCGGTAACATATAACGCGGCGGATGGTTCAACGCGAGCATTCGGCTCTTTACGCTAATAAAGTGTACTAAGTGCCGTTTGGCGTACGACCATGTGTTGTGTTGTTTACAATGAAATGCAAAACTCAGTTTGACAAAACTGGAACATCGAAGTGGAATCGGACGAAAATATATATGGAAGCTATATCTAAATCTGAACCGATTTCAACAAACAGACATCACAGTACTTGAGACATCAAACTGTACTTATTAGAATACCCTATGTAAAATTGTTGTCTAAATCGGACAAATATTGGGAGTTTGGTGCACAATTTACATCAAATCGGACGAAAATGTATATGGGAGCTATATCTAAATCTGAACCGATTTTCTCCAATTTCAATAGGGTTTGTCCTTGGGCCACACAAGTGACTTGTGCCAAATTTCATCCAAATCGGATCATTAATGCAACCTGTACATCGTTTACAATTTAACATCAACATACGGACGGACATGCATAAATCGACTCAGAAAGTGATTCTATGCATATTCTCAAAGGAACCATGCCTGTTACAATCATATGCACAAAAACATAATATGCTGTACCACTGTGTGGTGAAGGGTATAAAAACGAAAAAGGAAGACGATTGTTCCTCATCATAATACGAGCTTTCAAAGCAGGGCCTTGACTTTTTTCTTGGGTGTCAATAAGAACTATATCATTTGACACCCAAAAAAAGGTCAACGATCTTCGTTCAATAACCATGTGTTGAAGGTATTTCAATATGAGAGGAAAATATACTTTGATAATTGGTTTCAACGAGATACTGAAGAATGCTTTGATAAACAATAAAACCATTCGATATTAAGTCCCATAATGGAGTGATGTTTGGTGGTAAAAACAAAACATTGCCCAACAGTTTAATAGTAGAGAAAAAAGCTCATATTGTCATCAGACTCTTCGGGTTCTCATTCGTTCTTTTTTTCTTCCTTCTTCGCATGTTCAGCAAAATTCGACATTTTTTACTTTTTTTCAATTTATGTACATATGCATATTCCTTTCTTGCTTACAGGTAATTTTTTGCAACGCAGTAAGTAACCCACCCTGTATAGCTCCAATATAGATATTTCGCCTTATGTTCGTTATTTTGGAGGGTTTAACTGCATTCCCCAACAGAAGTGGGTGCCATTTGACATTCCGGATTCTATTCTTTAATATAGAGCTCATATAAAGAGCTCATATAAAGGCTTGTATTTTTTTCTAATTCTTAAATCATTACGCTTCATCATAAAGCTATGTGTATATCACGTTTTGATGCAATTTGATTCAGATATAAATACCTAGCAACGAATTTATTCCGATTTTTTTTTTCAATTATCTGCACATATGACCATGCGGAATTTATTTGAAAAGTCAACCAATATTATAATATAATTAGGTAGGGGAAATATAAGGCAGGGAAAAAGAAATCGATTATTTTTATATGAACTGTAGGACTTCGAAATGTCCGATTTGGGCCAAGTATGCACCGTTTTGTTGTATGATTTGTTGCCATTTTAAATGTTACTTCATAATGCCTCTCTAATAAAAGTCCTCCTCTCTATTTACAAAAAAGACTCTAGTAGTCGATTTTCACAATCCTCCCTAGATATCAATTTTTTTTTTCATTAAAGAAATTTTGCAATACAAGAAAAAGATGATAATCGCTTGGTGCCATGTCCGAACTTTATGTCGGATCCATTAAAACTTCCCAACCAAGCTCCCGAAGTTTCTAGCAAGTCACTGTAGTTGTGTGTGACCTAGCGTTGTCCTGGTGGAAAACGACACCTCTCCTGTTGGTCAATTGCTATCTTCAAACGGTCCAGTTGTTTACAGTAGAGATCAGAATTTAGCGTTTGGCCATATGGAAGCAACTCATAATAAAAATCCCCTTCCTGTCCTACCAAATGCATTGCAGAACATTCCTAGCCGTTGGTCCTGGTTTGGCCATCGCTCTTTGAACACGATCGTTTTCGCACACGGTTATCGTATGTGATTCATTTCTCATCTCCAGTCACCATCCGTTTAAGAAATGGGTCTATCACATTCCGTTTCGCCAAGGCTCCGCAGATGGAAATTCGATCCGTCCTATTTTTTTCTGTTATTTGGTGTGGCACCCAAACATCGAGATTCATTTTGAATACAGCTTTGTGTAAATGGTTTAAAACAGTTTTATGGCTAGCATGCCGGTCAACTTCGATCATTTCTCCGATTTTATAGATTTTCGTAATGGATTTTTTTCCCAAACTAATACAACCGGTGTAATTTGTGGCGGTAACTAGTCTTGATAATGGCAAATAATTTGAAACATTTTTTTACTTAAACAATTTTCAAGAAATGTACTCAATATTGCCGACTGAAGTATATCTTCAGCATATAACATATAAAGTATACACTTGTCCTGATTTTTGTACGCTATTTTGGTTTGCGGAGGTGTAGGAAATCTAGATAGTGATCGGGAGTCTAGTTTGTAATAATATTATGAAATGATAAGTTGGTATCAAATCGGACTCTCAACTCAATCTGCTTGATATTGGGTTTTGACACTGGATGGGGGAGCGACAGGAAAGAGTGAATGGCTCCCATTGTCAGACTTGATCTTGGTTCCTGGTAAAAATATTACGATGCACAAAAATTCACTGAAATCGATTTTTCCCTTCGAGTGTTATCGTACCAGCCACACAGACGGCTCCATTCTCTAATTTACTTGTTTTGGCATATTTTTCCCCGTAGTATTTTCTCCAACATTATTTTATCAGGCGTTCCAAAAAATAAAATGAATTTATTATATTAACTGACCTACATTCATGTTTTCTCAAATTTTGTCCTTTCGGTGGTATTTAAATTTATCCAACTGTTTATGTCCATAATTTCCCCTCGATTATGACAACTTTCTGTAATTAAAGCTATTTATGAGAGGTATTATATTTCTATCTTTGGGCTATAATCTTGACCCTAATATATTTATTTGACACTTTATGACACCATTAACTGACAATGAGAATAACAGAAAATCTCTTCATATCGCACTGCTGCGGAGCATAATAAGTAGTACCAGTAGTAGTACAACAAGCGATGGGAGGATGCCACGGTTGCCGAACAGTGTTAATCCACGTGCATTCATCCGCCCCGAACTAAAATTGTGGATTAAAAAATTATCTTTTAGTTTCCAACTGGGCTGGCAAAAAGGGAATCTTAAGATTTATGACATGTTTCACATCGATCTATCCATCCATTCACATCCATATGAACATGAACGCACAGAGGAGGATATCATCCTGTGACATTCTCCTAAAATGCACACTAACGACAATTTAATGAAAAAACACAAACTGGCCAAAAGTCTGTGCGACATTAATGACAACAGGCGGACAGTTTGTAGACAGTAATGTCAATGTAGCGCTTTTTTTCTCTCATAAAAATTTTCCATTTTTCCTAACCTGTTCCAATGTTTGTTGTCCACATGCAAATTAGTCCCATAAGAAGAGTAAATGGAAATTTATGTTTGTTCTACTAATGTCCTTGTTTAATATAATCCGTTTTCTCCAAAAACATTTGCCACACTGCTAAAAATGTACTGTACACTCAGAATCTTGTGACTGCTTATTATTACCTGTTTTTGCAATTACCTGTCCTTAACGTTGGGATTTTCCCCTAGCCCTTTTCCACTTTAATATAATGTCGTATCATTGTTGTTTTTGTTTTCCATATTATGCCAATGGCTTAAAATGTACAGGACATTTTTCCTTGTTTTCGTTGAATATTCACCCCAGGATTGAACTAAGGATGTCGGCATTGCATTCTCATTAATTCCAACCATAAAATTCAATTAATTCATTCATGAGTTCCATTCGGCATTTTTCGACAAAAACACTTTTGAATTCAACGAATTTGCCTTTGCGAATTAAATTGACAGAAATTTCAGGGAAATGGCGGCGTGTGTGTGTGGTGAAGTGTGACTTTGCAAGAATGACAATAAAGGTCAAAAGACTCACTGACATGTCTTGTTTATTTAAATTAATAGAATAAGAGAACAACGAAATACTTTGGGAATCGCAATGATGCAGCAGGTATTGGCGAAAGAGGTATTTTGTGCGGAAATTAAAGGCGATTTTTTGGCAAAAGGTTTAAAGTGGATTTTATTTTGGTAAGCATGTGAACTATTGAAGTAAAATTAAACACAACTGTACCTTGCGATTATCTTTAATATAAATGTTGTCATTAAGACTATGTATCGTAAGATTTTTGAAGAAGAAGAAAAATCGATATTAAATGGACATGATACGAGGGAAACCATAAACCTTAAAAATATCGGAAAATCAAACCCGCTGTCAAAGCTCTTTTTCTACTCCGATTGACACATCCACAACGACGACTTTTATGTGCTAAAATAAAAGTGATAAAGTCATTGAGTGCCAAGTCAGGGTTGAAGGGCGAATGGCCGATTAATTCCACGTTTTGCCCCTTCAAAGAGGCACTGCCTTGAACCAATGTTCAAAAGGGGCATTTCTTGTATGTTTTCCGATTTTATCCGTAGACTTCAGACAAACAAATTGTGTACAACTCAGAATTAACCATCCTACGATCCCGAATCCGTAAAACGGTGACCATAGTGTTCCTCCTACAAACAACGGCCTTTGGATTTGGCCAAACAATAGGTCGACTGCTATGTTGTTTCTTTTGAACCACAGCGATCACACTTTTGTCCAGATTTCTTGCCCCTATCCACATGACCTTTTCATTGCGCGATTTTCAAATTGATCGGGATCTAATGAGTACGATAATTTTACGATTGTATGCTGGTGGAAGAAATGCCCAAAGATGCCTCTATATACTGTCAGATAGACAGTGTGTCACATCTTGAATTATCAGTTCAACAATATAGCGGCTGTTTTGGCGACCTTCGCGATAGAGAGTGGTGCTTCATCGTCATTAAACAATGTAAGCTCATCGATGCACTATTGCTGTGAAAATCGGCGTTGAATATTGTAGAAAATCATCACACTAAAATGTTCACGAGTTATTTCCAATTTTTGGAAAATTAATTTTTCATATCGCTGTAAACAACACAACACATGGCCGTACGTCAAATTGTACTGAGTACATTTATGATAAAGCGCAGGTAGCGCAGCACTTAGAGTTATATATGCATGAAATATGCATATCGTAATCACAATAAAGGGTAATTTTTATACCCCACACAACTAAGTTGTAAGGGTATTATAGCTTTGTGTGGCCCAAGAGTTTGTAACGTAGCGAAGTACCCACTTTTAAGTATACCGATTTTCATATCTAGACTAGCTGAGTCGAGATATTGTTCGTCTGTCCATAATATTTTTTAAACACGATGCAGGATACAGTTACGGGCCCATCGTCACGAAATTTTTCATGTAGGACGGTTTCTGACCAAAGAAGACCCCCATTTTTTGGTAATGATCTGTAAATATTTAGGGTAAATGGACCAAAAACTTTAATTTTGTATGTTTTTCCGGTCGCTCAAGAAGTCGCAATTATGACCCGAACATTACGAAATTTTACACAGAGGAAAGGGTTTGACAAGGTATTAAGTATGACTGTTTTAATGAAGATCGGTCAACATTTTGTGTGAAAAATTACAAAATTGTTATTCTATGGCCTATATATTTAATCTAGAAGGACATTAACCCAAAATGTTGATAGCATATCCAAGAGGTATGATTGACCTTTAAACTGTTACTAATTATATTGCCGGTTGTAGGAGCTATACGTAAATACTTATAGAGATCTACCTATTTTGATATTATTTAGTATTACCATTACCTCACTAGAGGGCGTAAATTACACATTGATGGCTAGAAAATATAGCGTGTGGTCAAGGTCGACCTATAATTTTCCTAGTGACCAGAATTATAAGTTTTCCTAGTCAGCATATAATATTTAGGGCATAAAATGGACCGAAGCCTTTTTTTTGTCTGGTTTTCTAGTCGTTCCATATGCCACAATTATTAGCTGAACATCACAAATTTCCATGACCTGGCCAACTAATTAGAATGGCTGTTGGTCAATGTACAGCGATAAAAATTAACCACGACCAAAGAATATCAACCAAGACCTTTCTGTGTAAAATTAAGAAATTTGCATATATCACCCCGGAAAAACAAACGGAAAATATTATATAGAACGATCAATAGGGTACATATATATAATATTAAGCAGTAATAGTTAGAAAGTTTCAGTGGGAATAGTGTAGGGTATTATATGTTCAGCCCCGTCCGAATATTCTGCTCCGTTTACTGGTTTAATATTAGATGGTGAATATCAGATCACTTCTTCTGCTACCTGTCCTACAAATGGTCAGCATTCTGATGAAAAATAAATTTATAATATCCTGCGAAATGATTATCCATTTTGAAAGTTTGCATATCCTAATATTTTTAATAAAACTATATCATGTTCGAAGATGGGAATTATTGGTCCACTTTTTCGGGTACCTCACCCACAAAGGGGTTCATATTTTCAAAATGTGTAAATATCTTATAAATAAGATTTATTAAACCTCTGTAATATCTTTGTCAAACTTTCTATGAATCCGAAAATGGTATTTATAGACCCATTCCGTGTAGTGACTCCACCTATAAAGTGTCAACATTTATGAATCTAATGCGAAGCTTTTTTGTTTATGGATTTGACCCCCAATCTCGCACAAAAGTAATATTTTTATCGAATTTATATCATATCCGCAGATGCAGCCAACCGTTCCACTCCTTCTGGTAACTCTCAAAAGCGTTTAGAACTCTGGAAATGGGAAATCTAGATAGATTCCAATAATGGTTCCTATGTATACATCCTTTAGGTAAACCCTCCGCAAATTGTCAACATCCCGTCTTTTTCTCAATTTGTCGCATTTATGATCCGGATTGGATGAAATTTGGCACAGCTGATTTAATTGCCTATTGAAACTGGGAAAATCGGTTCATATTTAGGTGTAGCTCACATATATATTTTCGTCTGATTTAAGGTAAATGGCCCATCAATGTCCCAGTATATCTTTCGCTTTGGACGAAATTTTGCACAGCGTACACAATTAAGTTCAGAATGATGTGTGTTAAGTTTCGTGAAAATCGGTTCAGATTCGCATATAGCTCCCATATATATTTTCGTCCGATTTAATGTATATGGTATACCCAAGTCCCTATATATATATATCGATTTGCACGAAATTTTACATCGCGTACTAAATTAAGTCTAGAATGATGTGTGTTTTTGTGAAAATTGTTTCAGATTTGGATATAGCTCCTATATATTTTTCTCCGATTGTAAGTATATGTTGCACCAAGGACCCAAAATATGGTCGATTAGCATAAAACGTATTGAAATTATAATAGCCTCGGCAAACAATGCCATACATTCCCCACTAATAAATAGTTGTTTTTTTATAAAAACAACAAACTGGGATTCAGCCTGACTATTTTGCAAAAAACAAAATACAAATGGTATCCCAAATAAACCGCCAACACTACTGAAATTTTTTTACTACATTATGAACCAAAATTTCATAATAAACCTCACTCCCTCTTGTTTTGGTATATAATATATTAAATTATAATTTATTTCATTCGTAACACAAAGCCTTAAATCCCTATAACAAAGCCTATAAATATATAATAAATTACGTTCAACAAATTGTGAACATATTCTCGTACAACACATGTATACTGCTAGCATGTGAATAATTTGACAGGTTAGACGACCCGGGCAAGACCTCATCCACGTACATTTAATGACTATTCAAATTCTCACGCTTTTACTCTATATGCATACACATGTTTGTATGCATGTGTGTATTTACGAGTGATTGCGTGCAGACATATTGGCCTTTTAAGTAGCCACGTTCTTATTTTATGCACACATTCATATGGCTATTTATTTAAAATGAAAATTGACCACGTTGAAAAAGTCAATATTTTATCGCCCTTGTAAAATGTTTTAAAATATTTTGAATTTTGTTTAAATTTTAAAGCATATTATTTGTTTAAGAACTTTTTAAAGAATTATATATATTTTTAAGGATTTTTGTTAAAAAAATAAAATTTTATTTGCCTTGTTTTAAATAGTCTACATTTGTGATTAATTATACCACATTTCGTTGGTTATATTTTGGGTATGGAGTTTCCGTCTATATAACCAAAAACGGTGACACGTTTTAACTTTTCAGACATCATCATTGTATTTTGTTAGAAAATAAACCAAGTGTTAAATGATAAAGAAAAAGCCCTGTTAAACTTTACACAGAAAAGATTGTGAAATACTTTTGTAACTCTTTTTGAAAAGCATGAATTATTGACAAAGTAAATAGGAGATTAAAAAAATAGACAATTTGTTTTATATATGTATTTATATTAATGTTATGAAAATTATAAAATAATTGTCTAAATATAGAATTTATAATTAAACAAATGTTATAGCCAAACTTCTATTTATATTGTTTGGGCGACAGATATTATAGGTAGATTGATAAAGGATCGTTATATCAATAACAACATATTAGAAATGTTTATTTCCGGACACACAGTACATTACTATGGTCTAAGTAGAGTTACTGCTCGAAAGGACCAAATATTGAGATCCTCATATTTTTAGTCTACACAACTGTGGTTTTTCATTATTTATACAGTTTGCATACGATTTGGTTTTTATATATTGTTGTTATTTGTCTATAAATTTTAGGACAGTTTGTCAAATCATAAATCTTGCAAAGTTCAGACAAAGTTTGTATCCCCCACTTCTTGTTCTAATTAGCTCTTGCAATTATTCTCTCCTAATCTTCTTAAAGGAATCTTAGTTTCAAACAGGATTGTTTTGAAATCATGACAAAGATCGCAAAATTAAAGTTATAGCTTCAAAATTGCAGCACATACGCTGCTAATACTTCTCAGATTTTTATACCCTTCACCACACTGTGTATATGTTTGTAACAGGCAAAAGGAAACTAGATAGACACATGGTTCCTTTTGATAGATTCGACCTATTTTAGGTAAATGGTGCGCCAAACTCACAATTTTGGTCCGATTGAGACAAAATTTATCACAGAGTATTAAATTAGGTCTACATTGATATATGCCAAGTTTTGTTGAAATCGGTTCAGATTTAGATATAGCTCCTATATATAGATTCGTCCGATTTTATGTAAATTGAGCACCAAACTGTCAATATTAGTCCGACTGATACAATATATTGCACAGAGTACTGATTTAGGTCCAGATTGATGTATGTGAAGTTTTGTTGAAATCGGTTCAGATTTAGATATCGCTCCCATATATAGATTCGTCCGATTTTAGGAAAATGGAGCACCAATATTGGTCCGATTGAGAAAAAAATGTACACAGTGTACTGAATTATATCCAGATTGATGTATGCGAAATTTTGTTGAAATCAGTACAGATTTAGATATAGCTCCCATATATAGTTCCGTCCGATTTTATGTAAATGGAGCACCTAAGAGTCAAATTTCGGCCGATTGGCACACAATTTTGCACATCGTACTGAACTAGGTCCTAATTTATGTATGCGAAGTTTTGTTGGAATCGGTTCAAATTTAGATAAAACTCCCATATAAAGTTTCGTCCGATTCTAGGTAAATGGTGCACCAAACTGAAAATATTTGCCAGAATGGGACATAATTTTGCACAGCCTACGGAATTTAGTCCAGTTTGACATCTGTGAAGTGTTTGTTGAAATCGGTCCAGATTTAGATATATATTTTCGTCCGATTTTAGATATATGGTGCACCATTTACGATTGAGACAACATTTTGCACAGCGTCCTAAATTAAGTCCACTTTAATGTGTATGAAGTTTTCTTGAAATCGGTTCAGATTTACATATATCTCCCAGATAAAATTTTGCCGGATTTCATATAAATATTACACCAAAAATTCAAGTCTGTCCGAATGATCATAGATTTCGGAATAGTTTTTTATTGGTTCAAATATCTATGTAGATCACATTTGTTTTTCACCCGATCTATCAACAGGATATTGTACACATTATTATCTCTTGTATGTACCCAAAGTGGTGAAGGGTATCATATAGTCGGCCCCGTCCTACTTTTGAACTTTCCTTACTGGTTATTATTGAAAATGTTTTTTCCAGTGTCATGGAGTCTGGAAAAATTGGTTTAAGTGGGCATTTCGAATTTTAAGAAAATAATCTCTTAAAAGAAACTGTAGGTCTTACGCCATTTTCAGGATTTTGAAACTACTGACTATACTTTTTTCTGTGACATTAGAAGTAGAGTCACTAGTCAGTGCTGTATTTGCGATAAACCATTTATTTCATATTTCAATATATCAAAAAGGAAAAATAATGAATATTTTCATAATTTCATTTATTGTTAATTCCTACCATATTGCACCTATCTCACTTAAAATACATGTGAAAATGAAACTAATCATAAGAAAGACACTATGAATACAAAAATGTAAACATTTCATTAATATCAGAACTATTTTCATACTTCGCTCTAATTTAACACTATTTGCGCTAATTTTTTTTAAGTACATTTTTAAAAATTCAACTAATCAGAAGAAAGCCACTATTTTGTACAAAAATGTAATCATTTCATTAATATCAAAACTATTTTCATGCTTCTCTCTACCTTTCCACTATTTGCGCTCATTTTTTCCTCTCTCTCTCTCTCTGTTGACAAAAACAAATGTATTCCTCCTGTTTTTTCTCGGTGCATTCAGTTGTGAGTTACAGGGTGTTAATAATGGAAGTGAACAAATAAAAAAAATCGGTACATTTTTCAGTTTTTCTTTGTCAAAGACGAAAATGCAAGCCATGCGACAAAAATTATGAATGGTGTTTATGGTTCCGATATTGTAACAGCCAATTTGTGCAATTGTGGTTTCGTAGATTCCGTTCAGCACTTTTTAAAGATTTAAAAAAGTTAAAGATGCACCTTGCACAGGTAGGCAAGTCGTCGAAAATGTCGATAAAATAGCCCAGGAGCTAAAAATCGACCACAAAACTGTTTTAAACCATTTACAAATGACCAGAAACGGCCTGAATTGGCCAACAGGAGAGTTGTAGTGTTCCACCAGGACAACGCTGGGCCACAAACATCTACCGTGACTTGCCAGAAACTTCGGGAACTTGGCTGGGAAGTTTTTCAACTGAAAGTCAAAATAAAATATCCTAACAACAAATACTTTTTGTTCCATAGAAAACTCGCCACCACCGCCAAACACAACTCCTAAGTTTACTTTTTCGCTCTGGCAAGAAACCAGTATTTAAAGATTTATGAATTGCATTCATAAAATGCAGAAATCCAGACATTGGATGTTTTGCTGTTTTGTTTTAGGCTCATACGAATATGTACATCATGGTGTTTTTAAGGGAACCTCCTATTTCTCTATTTAAATTTCGACGATTTTCAACCGACTGGCAACTGAAAGTGCATTTTGTTGAATAAAAAACTTTTCAATTGAAATTTCAGATGGTACCAGGTAACATTTTGCAGCGCCAGAAATACAATATAGTAGTCCTCGTACTTTTGGATTGTTTGGAATTGAAAATTGAATATATACATTATTCACGTTTCAGTATAGGTTCCGTATAATGGTAAGACCCTTTGAAGATTTAGTATGATTTAGCCGCATTTTCCAAATGAATTGTCTGTTGTGTCGACATTTTCCTCGGCTGGCGCTATCTCCAGTCAATCATGTTATGTGTTATCTTCATATCGCTCATTTACTGCAAGACCCCCATAAGTATAAAATCGTGTTTTTTTTTCGTAAAAATATTTCCTCCTTTGCTGGGATTCGAAGCAGGGACTCATCAATTTGTAATCTGACCAACTAACCACACTACTACGTCACCCACTAATATATGTTTATATTGACTTCATATAAAGAGACCGCCATATTTTAAGCACGGTGATGATCCTTTTCGTTCTATTCCCACCTCATATGTTGAAGATCCTAGACGAAATTTTCAACCTAATTGTCTATTTTTGGCTTAGCCTCCAAATAAGGACATCGCTCGATTTTTGGTATTTTAAATGACCTCCTCACTCCTGAAAGCATAGAATTTTCGGCTCGTCGAACTTAACGATATGTTACCTGTTGCTATTTAATTTTATTTTACATTACGTTAAAGATGGGTACATTTTACATTCGCAAAATAATAAAATAAAAAATTCCTCCAATTGGGTCACTCAATGTATTTTCCTATTGGAATACGAATTTGACATGCATCATATTGCACATAACAAATATTAGTGGCAAAGAACTCTTTCTCAACGACCAAAGTAAATATTCCCAATTGTTTATGTTTGTGGCCGCCCAACCCAATGCCATCGAAACTCAGTCCCATCAGAAAATATTGTTAACATAAGTAGCTTCTTTACTAACGCAAGCGGAAAACTTTGTCTTTCGACTTCGCCAGTAAAGGACGGATAATATGCGTGCCTTACAATGCATTCAAGATTGTATTCTCGTTTGTCTTTCGATTATTATTTTGCCCCCTTTTGTTCTCAAACGAAAAAAACTTTTAGACAAATAAACCAACAAACGGGTTGCTATATTGATTCTGATAACTTTTTTTGTTTGTTAGATAAACAAACATTTTAAGAGGAACTGATAGATGTAAATAATAGGATGGAGAGGATATTTAATTTTATGAAAAAGCAAGGCAATAGGAAAAATATAGCGCCATCTAGAGGGAAATTGTAAACACTAAATAAGCAAGGATCCAAATCATTGGCAAATTCTTAGCATCGTTGTTTCTATGCAACGTTAGATGGCAGCAACATTCAATACTGGTTTATTTCTAAACAACGATAGATGGCAGCAACAACATCATCTAGGACAAACAACAAATGACCAATGTTTTTCTTATATCGAATAAAAACAATGGAATAATTAAAACAAACACCAGAACTAATGGAGTAAATGAATACGTAAAATTATAAAGTTAACTGAAAATTGCAACACTACATTAACAAGGACTTAAACCATTACACAAAATTTAATTGAAAACAAAAAGATAGCGGCACCTAGAGGAAAATTGCAACACTACATTAACAAGGACTTAAACCATTACACAAAATTCCAGAAAGAAATTTGAACATGAAAGCGCCAACTACAGCAGGTAAATCAGCACTTTGATGTAATAAAATAAAATTTTAATAGGGGTCGATATAGGGAAACTAATTGAAAAAATATAGCACCACCAGGAGGAAAATGGCAATACTATGGCAGCACCATACACACAATTAGGACAAGCTACTGCAGACCAATCATCCACTTTGATGAACTCATTAACGATGCGAATACCACAACTAGTCGATACCGATAAAGTTTGACAAAACATTATTAAAAATCGTTTACAACCACCAAAAAATGTGGCTATAGCATTTTTTTCAACCGAAATTTTTATAGCATTTCGGTTGAAAATGCGCCTCAGGTTTTCCAAATACCCAAAATTCGTCGGGATCAAACATGACAATTGCCAAATTAGAGATAAATCACTCGAAGCCTTTGAAATACTGACAATTATTTTTTTTTAATAATCATCAATGATCACTCTTAACTTTTTGGTATTCGGTATTAATTCCTCCCCAAAATACTCTAGCCTGGTGGATTTTCATTCTTATTCCCTCCACCCCAATATCCATTCATAAAGCAAAGTAAAAAAAAAACAAACTTTACTGTGTAAGAAGTCCTTATATGCTGCTGAAGTGCTGCTCCACCGCCCATAAACATTTAAGAACCATCGAGCAAGTGAGTGTGTCTATTTTTACCCTCTATTTAATGGAGACTTTGTCTTCAAGTATCTCCAAGTGTTTTTAACAGCAACACCAACAAGAAAAAAATTATAAAATATGAACAGCTGTGTTATCGAGATGATGCAGAAAGTTTCCCTGTGGTTTGTTTCCTCTCCATTCAACTGTCAAGGCGATAATCAGAGTTTGTAAAAATATCATCGGCAGCAAAGTTTGGAAATAATTTTCCATGCATTTTATTCGTTTTTTTTTCTTTTTGAAAAAAATTGCACTAATAAAATGCTAAATTAATATAATCAGTAAAAGGACGTTGGAAAAGTAGATAGGAATTTTTGTGAAGTGGTGTCAAATTTATTAACGCTTATATTTTGAAAGTTTGAGGACAAAATTTATGTGTTAAATTTACATTTTTTTAATTTAAAAATAACAACTTCGAATATATGACGAAAATTGTAATGACAATGGAAAATGTGAAGTTAGTTAAAAAGGAAGATATTTTAAGCCTTTTGTGGTAGATATTAGGAAGTTACATTCCGCACATAAAATTTCAACAATCCGTAAAAGCATCGTAAATAAACAGCAATGTAATTTCGTATACGTTATCTGAATAATCAAATTTAACATCCGACCTTAAAAAAACATATATTCGGCGGATGGAATAGAAATCTGCTTATGTAAGGTAGAAACATTTAGTTCTCCAATAGAAGTTGTTATTTGAATTATCTTTAACATTTGACCACTTTAAACTACTCCATAGTATGAACATGTTTCTCAACAAGTAAAAACGTCGTCGTAAAGTTTATATACCCAGATGTGTACACTCAAATAACCTAAAATCGATTGGGGCTGTTATACGGATGATATGCCATGAGAGAAAATGCTGCCAGAAGAAAATTACATATTAAAAAACAGATTGAATTGGAAAATTGGACTAGGATTTTGAACGTAGAAAAATTTAAGTCTACCATAATATGGGGTCTGCACCAACACATGAACAAATATTGATAATTTTTATACCCTCAGTCTTATATCTAATGAGGACATATACACTTTGATACTTAAGAATGTGCCTCATCGAAATATTGGTTTTAGACCCTACGTTGGAATCTCCGATTTGAACCAAAATTTGCACAACCTATTATCTCTGCCAAGCCTAGATCAATTCTCCTTCTGGCACCTCCAACATAAATGGTCAACATTTTCAATATATATATATATATATATATATATCCAATATTTATATATCCGACTGACACTTTTTTACTTGTTGGTACAATGATTTGACACCCACCTGAAATCCAAAATATAACCAAAAACGTACCCAAAACAAAACATAATGAGAGATACCCTTATATACGGTCAAATATTGATAATATTTGGTGGGAAGATTACTTTTAATGTTAAACATAAACCAGTGAGCGGAGCAGTATAGCCGGACGGGGCCGACCATATGATACCCTATACAACTTCCACGAAAATCTAATTTTCTTTGGTTCTATATTCTGAACATGGGCAATATTTCGCAATATTTTCACCCTCTTGACCGACTAGAGATCAATAACTATTACTAATATTCAGTACAGCCCTTCTAATTACTTGTCCAGATTCCCTTCACCATGGGTTGTGTGAGATTCCCTTATATAAAGTCCAATATTGATAACTTTTGGTAGGAAGATTATTTTTAATGTTAAACTTAAGGGAACCCCCCCATTCTCGATTTTATTTTTTCAAGATTTTCAATGGGCTGGTAAATCAATACCAATGCTTGTTAAGGTTTGTAACTTTGCACATATATAATTGAAGATTTAAAAGAGAAGAAAAATAATTTACAAAAAAATTTTGTTATTGTTTTGTTGTTGTTTTTTGTAATTAAAGAAAAGTCCTTATTTTTGATGGCGGGCATGATAACTCCTCACTGGAACATCGGAATCCGAAAATTCCAACGGTGTTAGAAAGAGTACATGTCTGACTCTCGTATGAACTAGGATTATTGACTTCGCTCTAAAATTAAGAAAATGATGGCCCTTTGAAAAAATATTTTTGAAAAATCGCGGATTTTTTACCAAAAACCAAGTTAAAAAATAAGGAAGATCTTCACCGATTGGCTTTATCCTAGTTCATACGAGAGCTTTACACTCCCAGAGAAACGTTGCAAAATTTGGAACCGATTGGATTATTAGTTTTTGAGTTATCGTGCCCGCCATTCGCAAAAAAATGTTTAGAGAAAAACGCGTTTAAAGTTTGAGAAGCCCTTCAGCCGTCACTTGATGCTGACACAATAAATCGGATATATCTTCAAGAGTTCTTGAGATTTTCACTTGAAATTTTGTAAAGACATTCTTTAATTAGTGTAGATTCGAATTATATCAACAAAAATTTTGACCCCGAGAATGGGGGGGGTCCCCTTAAACCAGTGAGCGGAGCAGTATAGCCGGACGGGGCCGACCATATGATACCCTACACAACTTCCACGAAATTCTAATTTTCTTTGGTTCTATAATCTGCATGGGCAATATTTCGCAATATTTTCACCCTCTTGACCGACTAGATGTCAACAAATATTACTATTTTCTATTTTCAGTACAGTCCTTATAATTACTTGTCTAGATTCCCTTCACCATGGTTTATGTTGTGATGTTCGGTTTATGATTGTGGTCTATAGATCGACTCGACAAAAAACACAAAAAATTTAGTTCTCGGTCGACTTCATCTCAAAATTATTATCTGATCATCGCCGAAAATTATAGGCGTTGTCCTTGACCATAACAGGAACCTCATTGAAAATTTCAAAGTGATTAACGCTGCATTTTCCCCCTCTAGTGTGGTAATGGGTTAATAAATAATATCTGAATAAATAAACACCTGCAAATATTTATGTGTAACTCCCACATCCGAGTACTTACGACAATATAATTTGTATCAATTAAAAGGTCAAGCACTCCTCTTTTATATATTATCAATTTCTCGGGTCTATGTCCTTCAGGAGTAGATATATACGCCATAGAATACAAATTTTGTTATTTTTCTCAGAAAAGTCAAGATCCAGTTTACCCTCTAAATATTTACCCATCTTTATCAATATTCTTTGGCCCAATCCCCTTCTCCGTGTAAAATTTTCCGATGTTCGGCCATAATTTGCGGACTCTTGAGCGGCCAGAAAAATCGATAAAAAGTAAGTATTTGGTCCATTTCAACCCCTAAATATTAACCGGTATTTACGAAAAACAATAAGGGTTCTTCATTGGCAGAACCCATCCTACAAGCAAAATTTCGTGAAGATTGGTCCATAACTGTGGCATGTATCGTTTTTACAAATTGTAATGGACAGACGGATGGATGGACGGATGTATAGATCGACTCAGCTAGTCGAGATATGACGATCGGTATACTTAAAGATAGGTCTAGGACCAATATTTCGCGGCGTTACAAACTCTTGGGGTTGCACAAAACTACAATACCCTGACAACATCGTTGTGTAGGGTATAATTAATAATAATATTAAAAAAATGAGACCTTTATATGAGGGCTGTATAAAAACACGAACATATATAGACAATTTTTTGCAAATATATATCAAAGCATGGACCTATATTGGCAACCAAAGCCTTCAAAATACCGAAAATGGGGTGGTAACGGAATATTGAACATTTTGGCAGGAAGATTTAACACCCTAAAAGAATCTGAAAAATTAAATTACAGTCATTTCCATTGAAAACCGTGACCAAGCCCCCAGGTAGGAAGATTTACTACCAAAAGTACCAAATTACAGCCAATTTGGTGGACTAAAGTGTTCAAGCTCTTCAAAATACAGCATATTGGGGGTGTCCTAAGAAGTGAACCTATATTAATAATTCTTAGTAGAACGATTTTCAAAATACCAAATTATAGCTGATTACGTGGAAAAGCATGCCAATTAAGGGTGACCGTTGTATGAGAGCGATGTTAAACATTATATTAATATATATATATATATATATTAAGAAATACTTTAAGGGATCTCAGTGAATATTTCATTGCAAACGGAATGTCAAATTTTACGTTGTGGTTGAGGGGTATAATTAACATTTTTTAAAATCATATACCCTATTTGGTCTGATGTTCTTTATTGGCTTAACGGCTACTGTCTTTATAACAACATCCTTTTAGTTCATAGATGATCCCCAACTTCAACTTGAAAATAAGGACTTTCTAGTCTGAGTTGAACTCTTTTATTACAGCTGGATTTGTATTTTTAACGGCTTCATTCGGTTCGTCTATAAATATCTCATCTTCTGAGACCCCAGTCTAACGTCCTGATATTCACCTTATTTTCAAGGACAACAGATCAGCACTCCCTTGCATTTATCTCGTCTTTAACAACTTCTTGGTCTTGTCCCTGATCTCCCTGACCATTAACCATTAAGATAATCTGGTTTAATTTTCAAGACACCTTTCCTACAACTCAATAATAAATATTCTTATTGACCTTTACACAAAATTCCCTGGCCCAAAAACCTTCGACTATAAGATCTATTTAATTAGTTCATCGATAAAAAAAACATCCGTTTGCGTTTTCTTTCATTTTAAAGTCATATACCTATTTTGTTAACCCGTTGTTTATCATTCGAAACTTAGTTGTCTTCGGCATAATCGCGATTTGAACTACCACAAAATATGTCAAACTGACAAACCACCAAAAGCTGCATTTAGTATTTCAGAAATATATATGTTCTACATTTTTTACATTCTCCATATCATTTAGAATGATATTTCTACTTTGTTTTCCATTTGTGACTGAAATATTAATTTTAGAAAAAAATAAGGCATATTTTATTTCTCAGTACAAAATTCTGATTTCAATCTAGAAATAATTTTATAATGTCCCATAAAATCAAAACAAATGTGTCCTTATTGCATTGAATTACGAATAGCATGTGCCAAACAAAATTACCTCCATACATTGTAATACTATGAAGTACAATAGCATAATTAGCATTTAAATTGATTTGAAATTTTACAGTAAATTAAGTAGCTATTCTCATAGGAAAAATAATTCTCATTTCACAAAAAATCCAAATTACATTTCAATTGTTTATTTCGGCACGTTTTTGCGTTCTCTTTCATCGAACAGGCAATGCCATAGCGTAAACGCTGTGTAACAATAAACTTTGTTCAAATCATAAATATACAATCAGAAAATTCAAAACAAAAAAAAAATTGTTCGCATACAACAAATGTTAAGCATCCTGCAAATCTTTTTTCCCTTCAATTGTTAAATAGCCATAAAAAACAGACAACAAATATTTCATTCAGAAAACAAGACTAAACGAAAGGCAAAAAAAAAAAACAAGAAAATCAGATACTAATACTGAAATGCCGCAGAGTATTAGCATCAACAAATCCAAAGAACAAAACAAAAAAAGAACGATGTTGCACCAAACGCAGCATCCAAACCACAACAAGCCAAAACACCGAAAACGGTGTCAGAAAACTACTAACCAAAATTGTGCTCATTTCGAAATTGTTGCATTTGTTCGGATTTTTTGGCAATGTGCCAAACCATGCACCAAGCAGCCAGCTAAATAGCCAGCCAACCAACTGAACAACAAACCAACCAACCATCCAGCCATTTAGTCATCTAACGAACCGACTAAGTCAGCCAGCCAGGCAGCCAACCAGCCAGTCAACCAAGCATATATAGAAATCCTAGAATCATAGACCAAAGAGAAAGAACATGAGATTGACTTTTATTGAATTGCTTGAATGTTTTGCAGCAGCCCAGGAGGGGCAATATCCAACAGAGTTGCCAATTGGACGAAATTCGATCAAAGTTGGCAACCTAATTTTCATAACCATGAAATATTATTGTCCGTTCGACACTATAGCAAGAACATTTTATGTTGCCCTGATCAAGACAACTAGACGCTGTGTTTGAAAGGAATTGCAAAATGATCACTCAGGTTTAAATATTCGAATAGATCCTCCTGCAACCTTGAACCATGGACTTATTTAAAAAATGCGAATAAGTTCTGTACCCACTAAGAAACTGGAATGCCATCTCATTGAAAATATCATAAACCGAGCGGACTTATATTAATTTTTTTTGCTGAAGTTGAGCTAGAGGGCCATTTATGTGTCGAGAGATTTCGAAATGCTAAAAATGTTCTAAATGGGTCATTATATCAGAAAAGGAGTCTATATTGAAAATCTTCTGTGAATAAGTTATTGACCCACCAACAACACAATCAGTTTGGTTAGAAAATGTGTTCAGGGTCTTTTAATACATCAAAGGTGCGGAACTTTATTATACGTAAGTTTTTATTCTTAAAGAACCCACCATTTCAAATTACAGTAATTTCGTTTAGAAAATATATATCTTTATATTGGAGCTATATCAAAACAGGTCCATGTTTAAAAAAAGTTCTGTTTATAAATTTTTAGGTCATAAAGAACCTGAAATGGCAATTTGTAGCACCTTCGCTTGCCACACTTATAAAGTGGCAATACAAAAACTTGCACCTATATTGTTTCCTGCAAATAAGTTTTTTACCCACCAAGAACTCGAACTCCGAGTAAACAGATCTCCCATAAACAGCCACTTTGTTTGGAAAATGTCAAAACAGTCGATTAGGGTAAAAAAACAGCTAAAACCCTTAAAGTACCAAATATCGGCCAGTATGGGGACTATTACAAAACTTCTTGCGAAGATGTTTTGCACCCACCAAGAACATTAAATGTCAATTTGCTTGCTTGTTCAGTTTCAAGCTAAAATTAAACTTCTCCAGCTTTATTTAAATGCAGGTCACTGGAATAACTTGGTTAAAAGTGTTCCTGCTATCTTTCACAAAGTGTTGGCCATCACTGAATGCTCATTTTTAACTATCCGCCATCATCATTCCATTTCCAACACATCGAAATTCCAGGAGACCCCATATTCTTGATCATATTAAAATGCTATGTTGATTTAGCGACGTCCACCTGTCTGACCGTCTGTTGATTTTAAAATAAAGCTACAATATTTAAGATAGATATGATGTTTGGAAATATGATAAATCGGTCGAATTGGTAGGGAAGTCACAATATAATTGTACCCCCCAAATTTCGATATTTTAGGGAGTGTGTGTTCTGATTTTCACCAAATTATATGTAGCAGATTTTGCTGCCAAAATTTATCAATATAGACTTAAATGTCGGAGTAAGCCTATGTAGCCTCCAAAATTTTGGTAGTTTCTCTACCGAATTGCCTATTTTTGGTATATTAATTTTTATTGGGTGTCAAATCTACCGACCAAATATTTACAATGATTTAACACCCAATATTAAACTCTTGATTGATTATATTGATTATATGTTTGAATATCAAACTCCCGGTGGACGGTATATTTTTATATCAAGATTTTTTTTTGTTTCTCCATCATTTTGTGCATAAGAATCTGGCAACCCTTGTTGGAATATACAGCTTTAACCATTAAAACATCAAAAATAGGTGGGACCTCAATATGGGAATTATATGAAAACATGAATAAATTCTGAATACGTCAAGAACTCGGAATGCCGAATGGCAGCCACTTAGGTTGGGAATACGCCTAGCTATGAACCTTGATGGGAGCTATGTCAAACTATTAGGTTGGGTAAAAAGAAATCCGTTATTTTTATATGAACTGTATGACTTTATTAAACATTCTTCGGAATGCCCGATTTGAGCCAAATATGCACCTTTTTGTGTATGATTTGTTGTCATTGTAAAGATATTTTCATAATGCCTCTCTCATAGAAGTCCTGTTCTCTATTTGCAAAAAAAACGCTAGTAGTTGATTTCCACAATTCTCCCTAGATACCAATTTTTTTATCATTAAAGAAATTTTGCAATGCAAGAAAAATATGATAATCGCTTGGTGTCAAGTCCGGACTGTATGACGGATGCATTAAAACTTCCCAACCAAGCTCCCGATGTTTCTGGCGAGTCACTATAGATGTGTGTTAGCTAGCCTTGTCCTGGTGGAACACCTCTCCTGTTGGCCAATTCTGGCTGTTTCTGGTCAATTGTAAATGGTTTACAACAATTTTATGGTCGATTTTTAGCTCCTGGGCGATGTTACGACTGCTAACATGCCGCTCAACTTCAATAATTTCCCCGATTTTATCTAAATTTTCGACGACCGGCCTACTTGTGCGAGGTACATCTTTAACATCAAAAATTCCTTAACGGAATCTACGAAACCAAAATTGCACAAAATTGGCTGTTACAGTATCAGAACCATAAACACCATACACAATTTTAGCCGCTTGGCTTGCTTTTTGCCTTTGTCAAAATTATAAAATGTACCAATTCATCAATTTTAGTACTATATAGAAGTTTTCGTGCAATTATAGTATGAATTTTAAACAATATTCTTTCCCAACCGAATTCAATGTTAATTGTACTAATATCCGAACACTTTTTTTACTTTTCGTACACTTGTATTACAAATTTAGAAAAATAGCTTGGTACATTCACATATGGAGGGTATATGTGATTCTCACTAAAATTTTGAGATTTTTGACTTTCACCCAAAACTATGATTTGTAGTACTTTTCGTACTTATGTTTTGCCGTATATGGCATCACTGGCAGGCAAACAAACTGCCAAACTGCTGCTGCTAAATAATGCAAGCAATCTGATATGTTGACAAGAAACATGCTGCATGCAAAAAAAAGAACGACGGAAATTTGAAAATAAATGGCCACACATTGTTCTATGGAGACATAGAAATAGTTTTCCTAATGATAAATGACAGAATAATGCGGACGAAAAAACAAAGTGTTGAAATGGAATATTTTGTCAGAGAAATGAAATATACATTTGCAACATATTTTTTAGGTTGACAAAAATAATAACTACATTCCAAAAATTTTTGAATACTCCTGAAAAAAAATGGGCATATTGGATATTTAAAATGTTATATAGTCAAGTACCTCATAGATGACAAGTTTCCAAGATCCGTACAAGTTTTCACATTTCATTCGCTTAACATTGGATTTATAGAATTTGAATTTTTTTGGTGGAGATACTAGAAGGAATGCGCCAATATGTCCAATCTCCGAACATTATAAGGGCTTTGTAAATACATTAGGTTGTGAATAGTTTGCTTCAAATCAGTACCCTAAGCGTGGATTTTTTAAATAACATTTTTTCAAAGGACTATCACATCCCTAGGCGTGGATTTTTTTAAATAGAATTTTTTCAAAGGACTATCACATCCCTAGGCGTGGATTTCTTTTTAATAGATTTTTTTTTAAAGGACTATCACATCCCTAGGCGTGAATTTTTTTTAAATAGATTTTTTAAATCCAACTTTCCAAGTGTTTTTTTTTCAATCGAGCCTATCACACCTTTAAGTCACTTATTCAAATTCTGTTTTTTTTTCCCTTTTCATTACAGTTTTCAAACTGGAGAAAATATTAGCCGGTGTAGATTCAACGCCAGGAGTGTCAGAAGGTAAATTTTGAAATTTATAAAAAGTTAAATGGCATTTAAATTTAAATGTTTTCTTTTTTTATTTCCAGAATGGGGCTCTGGTTGGAAAGGTACAAATTTCATAGTGGAAATCGAAGAGACTGCATCTGCCTCACCCATCGACACAGACTATTTGAACAGTCGAGAAGATATTGTCAGTACAGAGACAGTGAATGCCACAAATATGATGACACAAGGTAAGCTGACAAAATCACTTTATTAAAAAAATATTTTGCAATTTTTTTTCTAATAACAAAAATTAAAATTAATTTCAAATATAAACTTTTTCACCAACTTCACCTAAAATTAATTGTCCCCCTCAAAAAGTTGTATTTACTTTGACAAAGTATTGTGCTTTAACATTTCAAATACATCGTATAACAAAAAAAAAAATGGTATAAGGGAACATGAGGCCTAATGTGAACCCATATATCAAACCTGAGCCTCTTCTCTGCGGACAATTCAATTTGTGTGACAGCAGCACCTCCCTGACCCCTCGTTTCCATAGTCCTTTTATTCATTCGTTCACTTCTGTTTGGATAAATTTTAATTTTATTCCATACAATGGCCCCGACAACCACATATGTAAAGTGTGTGGGTGTGTGTGTGAGAGGGAGAGTTCACATTTTAATTTTGGCAAAAATCATCCTCATCATCAATGTGAGCGGTGAAGCTATCAACAACCGCATCAAGGCTTTTTCCCCAACACACAAAAGAGGAGACCCCCAGTATTTTGTCAACTGAAAATGCCATTTCGTTAGTCTTTCCTTGCTACCTTCCAGGCAGTGGAGTAGGCGTTTCTGAAGTATAATAGAAGATTTAAAAAGGATATTTTTTTCTGAAACTATCGGGGCTCTAAGCGTGTTTTTTTAAATAGAAATTTTGCATAGGACCAACAAAGCTCTAGGCGTGGTTTTTTAAATAGAAATTTTGCATAGGACCAACACAGTTCTGGGTGTGGATTTTTTAAATAGGCATTTTCAAAGGACCAACACAGCTCTAGGCTGGGAATTTTTAAAATAGGCATTTTCAAAGGACCAACACAGCTCTAGGCGTGGATTTTTAAATAGAAATTTTCAAAGGACAAACATAGCTCTAGGCTGGGAATTTTTAAATTGAAATTTTCAAAGGACAATCAGTACCCATAGCCTGGATTTTTAAATAGAAGGACAATAAGTACCCTAAGCGTGGATTTTTAAATACAATTTTTTAAAGGACAATCAGTACACTAAGCATGGAATTTTAAATAGAAATTTTCAAAGGACTATCAGTACCATAAGCGTGGATTTTTTGAATGACTATCACAGTTCTTAGCTTGGATTTTTTAAATATTTTTAAAGGACTATCACAGCTTTCTTAGCGAAGATTTCTAATAAAGATGTTAAATGAGGAGTGGTTTTTTATAACATTTCCAAAGGACTGCCACATGAAATCTTTTAGGATATAAAAATATTGTGTTGGCCTTTTTTATGATGTCATACGACACTGCTCCACGGGCTTAACAGCGGAAACGGATGTATTTGCTTTCCTTACCAACGGTTCCTTTAAAGCTGTGATGGATTCAATTTGTAATATGGGTTGAATTTTGAACATTTTAACTACATTATGATCCCCATGAACGAACGCATTTCATTACATCTTCACGATGAAATTGAAAGGAGAGGCAAAACAGGAAAAACTGGGATCCCCAGCTGTATGATTAAATGCCGAGCAAACAATGAACAGCAGACGCGACTGTGTGTATGTTTACTTTCAACAAAAGATAAGAATTTGTTTATTTTAAATAACGTGTGATATGGTGGCAATCAGTGGATTTCATACCCAACAAAATAAGGCGCCAATTTTAAGGAGTGAAAAATTACACAAATGGGGATATTTACTTTTTCTTGTGTGATAAAGAAATGGTGAAATTTTTATTTCAAAAATCCACGCTTAGGGCACTGATAGTCCTTTGAAAAATTTTATTTCAAAAATCCACGCTTAGGGCACTGATAGTCCTTTGAAAAATTTTATTTCAAAAATCCACGCTTAGGGCACTGATAGTCCTTTGAAAAAAATTATTTCAAAAATCCACGCTTAGGGCACTGATAGTCCTTTGAAAAAAATTATTTTAAAAATCCACGCTTAGGGCACTGACAGTCCTTTGATTTTTTTTTTTTATTTACTTCAAAAATCCGCGCTTAGGGCACTGATAGTCCTTTGAAAAATTTTATTTCAAAAATCCACGCTTAGGGCACTGATAGTCCTTTGAAAAAATTTTATTTAAAAAATCCACGCTTAGGGCACTGATAGTCCTTTGAAAAAATT
The DNA here is from genome assembly GCF_032173495.1 of Musca vetustissima. Lineage (NCBI taxonomy): Eukaryota > Metazoa > Arthropoda > Insecta > Diptera > Muscidae > Musca > Musca vetustissima. Next base: position 112,078 of record NW_026873789.1, read on the forward strand.
TTATTTAAAAAATCCACGCCTGGATCTGTGTTGGTCATTTGAAAAATTCTATTTAAAAAATCCACGCCTGGAGTTGTGTTGGTCCTTTGAAAAATTCTATTTAAAAATCCACGCCTGGAGGTCTAGAAATCCTTGAAAAAAATCTACGAAATCCTTGAAAAATTCTATTTAAAAAAATCCACGCCTGTAGGCCTGAAAATCCTTGAAAAATTCTATTTAAAAAATACACGCCTCATGTGTGTAAAAAATTACGTATTATCCTTTTGTTAGTTTTTAAGCCTAATAGAAATTCCGTTATTGGCAAACCAACATCAAACAAACAAAATCCTCAAATGATACCAAACACACGTCCTTGGGCCTCTCTATTTTTCTCTGTGTGTGCCTGAATGGAAAAGGAACTTTAAAAGTCAATTCCTTTGTGGAATAGCGATAAATCCAATCCTACATCAACAAAACCACAGCGCAACGCATTTTCATACTCGTTTTGTTTGATTTGAGTGTTGCGGCTATTTGTTTGATGCGGCGCTATGCGTCAGATCTATTTTTTCTATTTTGATGGATTGACTGACTTATTTTTTTTCCTAAATCCTTTGAATAAATATGTTCTTTAAAAATTATACACCGACAGGACAGAACAGAAAAATGATTGATATTTATTTGTAGATAAATATTTACCCAATTTATTGTTTTGTTTTTTCTTCTTCATTTTACAGGACCCAAAATCATAGTACGAACCGAAGAAGTGCTCATTGTTGGCTTGGTGCTGATGCTATGGGTCGGTGCCATTGTTCTATTCTTTAATCGTTGGGGTAAAATACGAATGTTGGAACCTTATCAACCGAAATTTCAACAACAACATCGAGCTTCCTGTCCATTATCGGATATTGACTCAATAGCACCACATCAGGTCAGTTTTGAAAAAGAAAATATTTATTTAAAAATTTTAATTGGCAAATTAAAATGATTTAACCTGTTGTTGTATTTTTTTAATTCCATTGCCTTTCTTCCTCTCTTCTAGCGCACATCGGTTTCTCGCATGTCAATGGGTTTTGTGAATAATGTAAAAAATATGCCATGTCAATTTAACGCTTATAATAATCCAACGATATACCCCAAAGGTAAGTTTTTGAAATGTCTGTCGTTTCATTGTTCATAATCCAAATTCAATCTCGTGCGGCAATCTTTGCGTTTAATTCGAAATGTAAACACTGGCGCATAAACGGCCAAATGGTTGGGCGCCACAAATCAGCTGCATATGGCGGTTTCATGACAATGAGCCGTTTTGACCATTGTGCAAATATCATGGGTTACGGGTTAGCATTTAGCCGGAAGGAAATCTGTGTTTAGTATTGTAATTGGGATGGTAGCCAAAGGAGCAACACACATTCCTATGGATAAATTTGGGGGGTAGTATGAAGATTTTGGGCTCTAGGCAAAAAATTTTACATATACAGTCACCCGAATAGTCGTGGATTTTTTTAGATATTTTTTCAAGGACCTTAAATATTCAAGCACCAGTACAAGGCGTGGATTTTTTAAAGAATATTTTTTCAAGGACCAATACATGGCGTGGATTTTTTAGAGAATATTCTTCAATACAAGGCGTGGATTTTTTAAAGAATATTTTTTCTAAAATTCCTACTCCATATTATCCTCATTCCTGGATTGCTGCCCTCTATAAGAACTTCTTGTAAGTAATGTTTAGGATCCACTAAAAACTTAAATGATATTATAATTCATTTTACAAATGTGAATGACTTGGACGGAAATGTAATGCAATTTTTTTCCTAATGACCATAACAACACTTCCTTTTCTTCTCCAGAAGAGAAAGAAACTTCCAGGTGAATGAATACAAAATGTTGAAAATATGATTATAGCATTATTGCATGTTGTACAAACATTTCTGACAGCTGCTGTTAAGCTTCGCGAAATATAAATCCCTTGCATGGAGCTGAAAGGAAGCAAAACCCTTATAATTACTAACGCGATGATGATGACGGCGACAATGACAGGCATAATACTTTGCTTATAATGTTTCTAATTTAAATTCTTAGAAATTGTGCGACATAGATTACGTTTATGAGCGGAAATATAAGAACTTAAGACGTTATTGATTCCATGGAGCACACACTGCAGGAAGGGTTAATAAATTGCATTAAAGAAATTGACTTGGTGGAAAAATGCAAGCATGTATTTGATTTTCGTTTGCGATTGTGATTTCCTATAAGTAATGTTAAATTATTTTAATTATAAAATTAATTTATAAATAATTTCTAAAAATTATATTTTTAATACTACTTTAGATAGTGTGTTAGTTTTATCAATCCTTGTTTTTATTTCATGTGAAAAGGCTGCCACCTATCGTAGCCTAGAAACAGCACCTATTTGTATTTTATGAAGTGGTTAGGGTCCTTGATTATTTATTTTTCTCTGGGTGGCGCTATTTCTTGTATTATACTCATGTATTGATGCCAAGGTTGGTTTTTTAGAATGTCAGGAGGCTTCGAATGCATTTCATCTGAAGGAGGTTGTAAACATCTGTTTACTTACTCACATGTTTGGCTCTAGACAGAGCATTTGTTTCATAAGCCGAGTTTAAAAAATTTCCAGGCGCGTCGGCCTTGTGCACAGGTTTTCCAATTTGAAATACCATGTTTCGAAAAGTTGTCTTCCACTTGATCTTTTCATCGAATTCGTGGCCTTCCCCTTCTGCGTGAACCAAGAGTTGGTTCGCTTTAGTAGCAGTAGCTCGATAGCCCTGACTGTGTCGATATCCGAGAATATATGGTACAACTCATAGTTCATTCGACGGCGATATCCACCGTTAACGTAGATCGGTCATTAGATCTTTAGTAGAATCTTTCTCTTAAACACTTCCAAAAGCTGACTCAGCTACTTGCGCAAGTACCCATGCTTCAGATCTATACACGAGCACGGGTAGTATCAGCGTCTTGTATACTGTGAGTTTGGTCTAGCGAAAGGTGACCTTGTTTCTGAATTGCTTACTTAGCATCTGTTGGGCAACACTGTCCCTGTCTGTATCTCAAAATTGATGTAATTTGTTTTGTTTGTAGATGACTACTTCAAAGTTGTTGTATTCAAGTTCCACAGTTGACCTCCTGCACATTGATACCATCACCTTGGTCTTCTCGCCTTTTACTGCAAGTCCCACCTTGGCAGACTACTTCTCAATTCGATGTGTCGATGTCATCGGAGTAGGCTAGTTAAGTTATCATAGCCGTATTATTTTTTCAGGAATACCGAACATGGCTTTAAACACCTCTGAGTCGACGAATAGGTGGTATGTGTCGATGAGTTTTTCGTGGGTCTTCTCCAGGATCTGGCGCAGTATGAAAGTCAGATTTATGGTGGATTTTCCAGGTCTGAAGCCGCTTTGGTATGTCATTAGGCATTGACCATTGGCTTCAGTCGTTCACATAGTACGCTGGATAACATTTTATATGCGATGGGTAGGAGACTAATTCCTCTGTAGTTGGCATATATCGTCTTGTATTCTTTTTTTGTGCATGGGACACAGGGTGATGAGGTTCCAATCATTTGGCTTGCATTCCTCTAGCCAAATTGTACTATTCAGTTGGTACAAGCTCTAGATTAGCATCTGACCACCGGTCTTTAAAAGTTCGGCACCTTCTTTTTTATTATTCTTCAGCCGATCTCGTATTGGTTTTCGGGTATCTTCCTCTGTTTGCAAAGAAATTAGTATATATCTTCTATGCAGACTAGCACCTTCTTCAGATTGTGGGATTATTACCAAGAATGCTTCCTTCCTGTCGTTGAGGAATAATCTTCGTGGAGGCAGAGGTTAAATAATGCCACAAGAAAGAGTGTCATGACTTCTCCTCATTTCATCTTCGATGACGTAGGACGTAAGACAAAACATCTGACCTCTCCGTTAACCACAATTCCACAACGAAATTCGTGCTTCGTTTTTAATGACAACCAAAGCTGGAGAAGACTATAAAAATACATAATGTAAAGGAGGGGAAAGAAAACATATTGGGCTGGCAGCAGAACACTCGTAAAATTATATATTCTCCATTTAAGATTTATTTTTGAGGATAATTAAAACGTTTTACAATCGTAGCCACTTAATGGCAGCCTAAGTACCGACTCACTCACACACATTCACTCCTTACGGCAATAAACTTGTACTTAACATTAATTGACTTTAATTCATTGCCATTTTCCAGGCGATTGGCAATGATATGTGTTTTCTTCCTCTTCATTTTTTTCTTCAAAGTCATCTCAGCAGTAGCAGCAGCAGTAATCAGCTTGGAAGAAAATGAACAGTCATTTGATTACATTTAGCACTTGGATTCCATAGCGTTTAATTATTTTCCTGATAACAACTTTGAGTGGAAATGTGCTCAGATGCGAGTATGTGTGAGTGTGTGCGTGTGTATTTGTTTATGTATTAATATGTGTTTGTCATTAGCAAATGGCAGATCCATTTTATATCTCATCTTAATTATCATCAGAATTTTCTGCATCGAATTTTTTATCGTCCTTTTTTTTAAATGGATTTTAAAAATCTACTCGTATGACATGACAAGCATATTATCGCTAACCTTCTTTAGCGTTAAAGCGTGAAAACAATTAAATTTAATTTACCATTCAATTTGAAATGGCATTGAACGGAAAGGACAAAAAGAGTAGTAAAGTGTAGGAGGTCTTTCATGGATAAACTTGGATGGAATAAAAATTTGTTTTTGTTTTTCTATGTGAATAGGCACAGTGGTATGGATTAACATCAGTGATTATGAGAAAACAGAAATCTCCGGCCTAGTAATTTAGCTAAGGAGTCAGAACCACATACCTCAACTCCAGCCAAGTTTATTATATAATGTCATATTTTATGACCTGTAATCAGCTACTGTATTCAGACGAACAGTAGTTAATGCCCCAATTCTATTGAATTTTAATTAGGATGAAGCACGATTATTGAATAAATTAATAAAACAATCGACTATTTAAGGTGGTATGCTTGAAGGGGTTCAATATTAACTAGCTCTTTCATTTAGTTCCATAGTTCATTTTAGTTCAATAATTCATTGAAACACAACCATTAATTCGGTCTATGAACGACTAAAAGGAACTAGGCGAACGAGAGGAATAATAAACGACTGGATCAAACGGAACTAGATGAAAGAAAGAACCTGATCTAGTACCAATCGTTCCTTGTGGAGAATATTTCTTTTGAACGAGTTCGCTGCGGAACGATCAAATTCTACCGCTAACATTTTCTGATCAACTCCAAATGAAAAGAATCAGCACTTAAGAAGTCTTGCTACCACGTGATTATTTTTTTGATCGAATCCAGACGATTGCACTTCTAAAGGAATATGGTCTTTATCGTCTATCCATACTAGCATCTGCTTACAGTTGTGAAATCTTACCACTAATGTTTTCTTCCTAGCTGTCGAAAAATATCCATATTCAGTGCTCTTCGACCATGTATCGTCTACAACACCACTATGTTCTCAATGATCATTTCCGTTGGCTACTATCATGTTCCCTGCAAAAATCCACAAGTAGTGCATGATTACCAATACCTTCCACTGCCGTGGTGACAAGGTTGCATAAGAAGTATCCATTGCAACTTTCCTAGAACTATATGGATTAAAAGGAAGTGGGAGGAACTAGAAAATGAAAGACTGAATCAAAAGGAACAAGATGAATGAAGGTATCTGACCTAGTACCGATTGTTCCTTTTGAGGAATAGTTCATTTGAACTTTTAACTCCAGAATAGTTCATTTGAACTATTAACTCCAGAACAATCCAAATGTAATGCTTTGGTACACTTAGTTTATTTTGGACAAGGACAATTTTATGCACAACAGTATCCTAACAGATCAAAGAATTAGTGCTAATAATGAAGAAATGAAGATAATTCTGAACACACTTTAATCTACATAAGAATAGTAGATAATTCAGGACAGATGACTTCGTATAAGTAATATAGGCTGTGTAGAAGTCTAACGACCATCCATAGTTACAGCTTGATTTGTTAAAGGTAGTATTTTCGAGTATGATTATAACTGAAGTTACGAAAGGGCTCTTAAAATTAAAAACAAGTCTTTGTTATAACTGAGTTTTCTAAAGATTTGATTATATTCCAGTGTTGGTTGATGCGTTTAACATCTTCGCGTTATGCGCAGAAATCTTTACCCATGTGCATGATTGTACGATTATTAGGACGTTCGCAAGTAGGGCAATTAAGGGGTACTCATAATTATAAGATCTCCGTCTTTCGAACATCAAGCGCGTAGCCCTTCAGACACCAGTGGATCATTAAAATGAGGGGAAAATTAATTTTCTTATCGTCGGATGTTTCACAAATAGACTTCCCTAACATCATATCATAGGTAAAAGTCCTTCATATTAGGAAAGATTTACATCGAGAGACTGTGACTTGAGAGGCTGATGCTGTAAATGAATTCTTGGAACCTTCGCATTACAGCTGAGGAACGTTAGCAGCTTAGGCAAACAAGAATATATTTGGTTCAAAATTGTGCAACCGTGCAGAATATCTGTCTAGCATAGGAAACCAACAAATTCGTGGTAAGGTCTGTATTAAAGGAAAGAAGACAGTTTTTCTGTAGAAATCCGATTACTTTTATTGCACTCTTAATATGCATTACATATCAATAACTGAAGTAACAAATAAGCTTAGCCTCATTTAAAATGATTACTAAGAAAAATATGATAATCGCTTGGTGCCAAGTCCGGACTGTATGGTGGATGCATTAAAACTTCCCAACCAAGCTCCCGAAGTTGTCCTAGTGGAACTCGACACCTCTCATGTTGTTAATTCTGGCCGTTTGTTGTCAATTGCTATCTTCAAACGGTCCAGTTGGCCATATGGAAACAACTTATAATATATAATTCCCTTCCAGTCCCACCAAATGTATAGCAGAACCTTCCTGTCCGTTAGTCCTGGTTTGGCCACCGATTGTGGTGCTTCATCGCTCTTTGAACACGATCGTTTTCGTATAGGGTTATCGTATGTGATCAATTTCTCATCTCCAGTCACCATCCATTTACTAAATTGGTCTATCTCATTCCGTTTGACCAAGGCTTCGCAAATGGAAATTCGATCCATCCTATTTTTTTTTTCTGCTAATTGGTGTGGCATCCAAACATCGAACTTCTGTTTGAATCTAGCTTTGTGTAAATGGTTTAAAACAGTTTTATGGTCGATTTTTAGCTCTTAGGCCATGTTATTTAGTTGGAATCTACTCTAATTCTAGAATGTCCCTACAAAATTTCAAGTGAAAATCACAAGAACTCTTGAAGATATAGCCGATTTATAGTGTCAGCATCAAGTGACGGCAAGAGTGATTCTCGAACTTTAAAGACAACAGGTCTTCTGAAGATTGCTGATCAATAACTGAAATATTTTAGGTTGCGATTAATGAGCTTAGCCCCCTTTATATTGTATTAACAATTGATGGTCATTCAAAATACCTAAATATCCGTGGTGACTTCAATCCACTAAATTATTAAAGATATAATTAATCAAATTATTTCTGAACATCAAATTATTTCTGAAGTCGCATTTTTGTGTAGAATACACATATAGAGAATATATTTTAGGTACATGAACTGCAGAAGATTCATATTTTAGACCTAATTAGCCCTTTAATATATAAATAAACTCTATAGAAGGTATGTATGGTCTTATTATTAAAAATTGAAGACTTATAGGAGATATTATATAGATATGCACTCTGCTCTACTCTTGAAGATGTATCGTAAGCATAGCAGATTTCCTACACTGCAATATGACTGAAATCGCTATTTCTGCGGCAAAAAGTAAATTTTTCAACTATAAATTAAAAAATTAATTTACACATAAAGATCGATACGTTTTATAAAAATCCGAATAATGGGTTATATCGTTATATGGGGGCTACCCGAAAAAACTAGCCCAATATTCATAATATTTGGTAGGGAAAATACCAAATTATAGCCAAGTCGGTTGAAAAACGAACCCTACGTCCCTAAAATACCCAATATGCAGGGGGCGTGGTCCGCCCATTTTTTTCACATACATTTTCTTTACATTACAACACTCCACATTTGGTGAAGCTAGCTTGTCGGGACCTATTTTATGCAGCTAAAATCGCGACTTCAGCCATAGTGCTCTGTTTCAAAAAAACAATTTTTGTACCCTAAACACACAACCTTCTCGTTTTTAAAACTACTCCATAAAAACACTGTTATCCTGATTGACAAACCTCTACTCAACTCCATTTGTAGCAATAACGATTAAACACAGCCCCCTCTTCCTCTACATACTCCTCCTTTTAACATTAAAATCTTTGTTAGTGGCATCATGAAAATCTCAGCTACTCGAAAAAAATGAACAAGTCGAAATACAAATGAAAACACTACAACAACGATATCCAGAAGCAGCGGCAGCATAATGTTGTTGCTTTAACAATTACTGCCATTTTAACAGAGAGCAGCAGCACTCAAACTTTTGATGAGAAGAGAGCGCCATGCTATGATATTCACAACGAAAGAGTGGCAGCTACAAAACTAACTAAGCGTGTGAATAAAAAGTGTTACGAATGCTTTCACATAAAGTGAGTCGGCCGGTCATGAATAGTACATGCTGTATATGTATGTGTGTGTGTATGCGTGCGTGTGTGTATGTTGGGAAAAACATCCAACAGCCATGGCATATTATGCCACATCCGTTTCCGTTAACTTTTTAACATTAGACAGTGGCGGATGTGTTCAACAAAAAAAAAAAAAAATAATAATGGAATGTCGTGTGCGAGATTGCTGTTTGCACTTGGTGTGTTCTACTACAACACCAACAACATCAACGCAATAAACGTTTACCATCCCGGAACTATATGTGTTCCGTACGACTGGCTGACTGCAAGGCGTAGATGTGCGTAACCCCGTATTGCATGGCATTAAAAGTGTATCCTTGTTGAGATGCTTCAACAAATTTATATTGTTTTAACTTTTTTCAGAACACACACAGACACCGAGGCACTCTGAAAGTTCATGGCACTGATTATGCCCTACTCATCACTTCGAGGGGAGGTTACACCTACATATGTTTATGTTTATTTTTGTACAAAATATTCAACATTAAAGTGCTTTTGTTTTACTTCAAGGTAGTTCGTTTTCTGTGAAAAAAATCTTAGAAGTATAGTAAGTATGAATGACAGGATAAAATTTGATATTTATGGTATGGGCGAACCTAAAACATCTCCAAAATTGATTTGTGGCCTTTTTCCAACGAATTTTACATATCTACTTTAAATTAAGCTAAAATTAAAATTATCCAGCTAAATGTAAATTTTTACTTCATCGGATTAATAGTGCTCATGTTAGCCATCACTGAATGCTGTCATTTCGTTTGTAATACCTTAAAATATTTTCCGAAGATCCGCATATTCTTGATCCTGTCTGTTGAAATTCCGATAGAGCTCGCAATATATAAGATAAAGTTTAGAAATGTTGCACATAAATTGCTGATACTCCTAGGATATTTGGTATTGAAAATAATATATATGGGTCAAATTTTTAGGGTCACCATGCAACAGTACCTCAAAAATGTCTGAATTTTAAGGATTGTTAACTCATTTTCACCATATTAGACGTAGCAAACGGTGCTAACACAATCTGTCAATAGACTTCTCGATCTCAAAAACTTCTCAAGAATGCCTCATTTAAATTTCAAGTGAAAATCTTAACAAATCTTGAAGATGAAGCAGATTTATCAAACGCGTTTTGCTCGAAAAAGTGTTTTTACTAATGGCGGGCACTTTCACTCAAAAACTTTAATCCATTTGGTTCCAAAATTAACACGTTATTCTGGCAGTGTATGATAGATACCAAACAATGGCTCTGATTGGCTTTAACATGGCAAACCCCAGGCTTATCTTGGTCCCTCTTTCATCTCAATTGTGGATACTGACCTCCCCGCGGTGCCACCTGGGATAGCTGCTTTCATTATCCATTGAAATGGTGAGCTGATATGTTCCGCGAGTTCATCCATAAGAACTATAAAAAATGTGTTGAGGCGTCGGGTTAGTTGCCCACATTCGGAAAATTTTTCCACTTTCTGCACTTGGAATGTGCGCACGTCGTAGAGTACAGGCGCAGGCGCAAAACCGATATTATTGCCTTACAGGAATACACATCCGACAACGGCATGCGGTTGATTGACTTCGCGGCAGCAAAAACATGGTAGTTAGCAGCACCAGATTTAAGCATCTCGATATACACAAGGTCACCTGGATTTCTGCTGATCAATTGATCATGTTTTGATCAATTTCGTCCAATGATATTATTGTACAATACCAATGCGGCTTCAGACCTGGCAAATCCACCATTGACCAGATTTTCACTCTGCTCCAAATCCTGGAAAAGACTCACGACACATTCCACCTATTGTTCGACTATTAACCGCATTCGACAGCCCTATCCGTTCAGAAGCGTTTAAAGCCATGTCAACAACATGACAACTTTAACAGGCCCTTTAATACCGAACGAGGATTCAGACAAGGTGACAATTTGTCGTGTGATCTTTTTAACATCCTGCTAGAAAAGGTCATACGAGACGCAAATGTGAACAGAAATGGTACCAAAACAGGATATGTTGCTCGCCTACACCGACGACATCGTCATAATGGGTCGAACTTTACGAGTGGTAACAGCCACCTTTGAATGAATTGCCAAAATGGGACGAGAAGACCAAACTGATGGTATCAACGCGCAAGACGTCCTCTAGACTCGGACCAACTGTGGAACTTGAAAACGGCAGCTTCGAGGTAGTGAACGATTTTATATACATCGGTACCGCCACAAACAAAACTAATAACATCATCGCCAAACCACACTCACTCACTCATATCGAGCTGCAGCGACTGCGTTGTCTACGTCATGTTGCGAGAATGAATGAGGATGCCCCAGCACAAAAAAGCTAGCCAAGTGATGGTTCACGCAGATAGGCCGTGAATTCGGTGAAAAGATCAACTGGAAGACAATATTGTCGAACATAGACCGACGCGCCTGGAAATATTTTTCATGCTCGGCTTATGGAACAAATGTTCTGTCACAAACATGCTAAGAACAAAATTCACTTTTCCACCTGAGTGTTTGAACATTTTTATTCCGTAATCTCAGAGAATAAAACATACTGGATTAATTTACAAGGACATATAAAGGACCATCCGATTATGGGTTACACATAGTATTTATTAAGCATTCTGAGGGTTTTGTTACTCTATTTTCTTCGATTTGAAACGATAAACGGTTTTATTGCTCTAGCACCGGATCTAATTATCTATGTATGAAGACAATATTTTCCATGTGACAGTATGCACATAAGGTCAACTTCATACTTAAAACTGGTACAAGAATCGGGATTATTATTTGAAAAATCCGTTTCAAGCTTGTAGTGATTCGGATCTATTCGAAATAAATTAGTATGTATTCGTAGATAAACTGTTATAAGGTCTGGGCAAGGATCTGGTCAAAGTAGGAAAGGCCGATTATCGATTTTTTGTCTTTGATGACGTTATCTAAAAACTTAGAAGAAGGATATATAGCTTTGTCATCAGGAATTTTAAAGTTACCAGCAAAAAATTCATTACGCATAGCTAAATAATCAAAGGGTGGGCAAATACCCATTTGCGGGTATTTAATCTATTGAATCGCCAATACAACATCTTACACCCTACATCTGTTATCAAATAATATATACAATATTGAACCAAATCTTCCACAACCTATCTTTACCAACGCGAAGATCAGACCAAGTACAGGGTTGCCTATATTCGACGGACCCATCAGGCAACGCCATAACTTTTGACAGAGATGTCACATCGCTTAATGACATACCGCGTTTGAAGCGTCAGTCCAAGCAGATTTTTACCATGAACCAATACACGCCACGCGAGCGCTCTGAAATAGTTGAAATTTACATTCAACAGAAGAAGTTAATTGTGAAAACTCAACGTGCTTTTAAAACATTAAAAAATGTGAAAAGTGTGCCTTCTAAGAACATCATTAAGCGTTTATACGAACAATTTTCGACTGGTAAGGCTCTTTCTAATCCAAAGAGGCCATATAAAAGTCGACCAAGGCGATCGGCCGAGAATATCGCTGCCGTTCGAGTCAGTGTTGAGAGGTCCCCAAGAACATCCCAATAACGCCGTTCTCAGCAGTTGGGCATGGCTCGGTCCACTTTACAACGGATTATTCGCATTGATTTGCATTTGTCCCCGTACAAAATTCAATTGACGCAAAGAATGTTGCCTGCGGACAAGTCTCGTCGATTGGAATGGGCCCGTCGATCGAAATGGCCGAAGATGACGAGCAATTTTGGAACAAAGTTATCATGTCCGATGAAGCCCATTTCACATTCAATGGGACCGTAAATAAGCAAAATTGCCGTTTTTACGCCACTGAAAATCCTCAGGAGATTCAAGAAGTTAATGACGAAAAAGTCACAGTTTGGTGCGGCGTTAGTGCGAAAACGGCCATTGGGCCGTTTTTCTTCCAAAATGAAAATGGCCATGCTGTTACCATCAATCAGGAGCGTTATCGCAACATGATGACCAATTTTGTGATGCCAATTATTCGTCGATGGCGTATGAGGCGGTTCTGGTGATGAAAAGTGGTGATTTGGACTGGCCACCGCGTTCGCCCGATTTGACGCCGCCTGACTTCTTCTTGAGGGGATATTTGAAGTCGAAGGTTTACGTTAACAAGCCAAGGACCGTAGAAGAGCTCAAGGACAACATTCGTGAAGAAATAGCCGCTATTCCGGCCGAAATGTTGGCAAATGGAAATGGCGATGGAAAATGCAGCAAAAAGGGCACAATACGTCATCAACGCCAGAGGCGGCCATTTGAGAGATATTATATTCAAAAATTGATGTAAACAAATCTACTTGGAACAAATTAAATGATTAACATTGCCAACCGCCAAATTTTTATTTTTTTCTTTGATTTAAAAAAAAACATGGGTCCGTCGAATATGGGCAACCCTGTAGTCCACTCCTTCTGGTACCTCCCTCACAAAAGCTAATAATAAAATGTGTGTGTGTAATTCCGAGACCTCCGCAAACCATAGGCTGGGGGTATATATTTGTCGACAACTCCGACTGTTTTACATCGATATAGGAACTGGTATGGAAAATTTTGCAGCCTGCGTGACGTGGTTTGGAAGTTAATAAGTTTATAGCCAATATTTGGGCAAATACCCAAAAGGGTGTACCATATGGGTGCTACCGGAAAAAGAATGTTAGATGTTTTATTTACAATTCAATATAGTAGATATACAAATAAATACCCTCAAATTGGTATTTATTCGGTATTTACCCAATTTATCCAATTTAACGGGGTTTACCCATTGGGTATTTACACACTGCCCATATCTAGGAGTAGAGTAGTGTGGAAGGACTTATGGTCGTCCTGAATGACTGATGTTTGTTCTCTGCTGTTTATTGATATAAACTTTAACATTTATGCATATTAGATGTGATACAAAATGTTATCTCTTCGTTATTCACATCTTCTTTTTAAGACAATAGATAATATCCTCGCCACACTCCATGTGAATGTTTTTTGAAATGTTTACACACAACATATTTAAATCAGTTTTACAATGTATCCTTTTGTATCCAACTGACTTAATATAACAAAGACTATTTTATGTTGAAGAAGTAGAGGGAGAGTTTTTTTTATAGACTTTGATTTAACGACTGTTGAGGATATAAAATAAAGTGTGTTGAACATTTTTATTTTCTATAAAATATTGAAATATGTTTCCGGTTGTTTTTGCTGTTGTTGGTATTGCTATGATTATGTTTCGAGATGTCTATAAAGCAAATGCCAGCGGAAATGTTATATTCTTAGAATGATTTTGTGGCATGTTAAACATTTAAGACATTAAGTGGAGAAGGGAATATATGGGTAGGCGAAGAAAGGAAGAAGTTCGAAGAAAAAACATGTCTCAAATTGATTGAGGAAATTTTTCATAGATTGTATTAAATTTGGAATTTAAATATGAAAAACGTCTACTTAAGGTGTCAAATTCTAGAAATATTCACCTATTTGAGACAGATTTTCTTTAGATGCATTGGTATTGAAAAAAAATCACACCCAGCTATTCTGGTTACGTACACTACTGAATGGCTAGAGATGCTCTATCATCTAATTATGTTTTTTTTTTACTTAATATTTTTTTTAATTAATTTGAATATATTATATCTAATTAATATTTTCTCTCACCTATTCTCCATTACAGGTTACATAGCCCAGAGTCGACCACGTCAAAATTCGGTATTTGTGGGACCAAGTCCAAATCAATTTTTGATGCCAAGACCGCCTCGAAAAACACGTTCAGCAATGGATTTACATTCGATGATATTGGATGAGACGGCAGAGCAGGTGTAATGATGGTGGGGTAGAGAGCAGGAGTGGATTGCCTGCAAGAAATAATCCAAACAAATATATGAGTTTTTAAACGAATAATACTCGTATTCAACTATTCAATGATATTCCTTTATACCTAAATTAAATGTAATATATATTAACTATGCAGAACGGAAGGGATGCAAAAGAAATAAACATACAAACATAAAACAAAAAATAACTACTCTCACTTGTAAATGACCACCTAACATACAATATTTAGAATTAAGAAACATAAAATAAGAAACAGAAATAATATTTGTTATCAAATACAATACAATAATTCGGAAAAAAATAATGCATACAATGATTTTATTCGTACATTTTTATTTAGCTGCCATTTTTTGAAGAAGATTTTTTACAAATAATTGATTGCATTTTCATTCACCGAACGTATATTCTTTGCGGTCCACAATTATGAAATGAATATTATTGAATAGAAAAAAAAATCGATAATAGTAATTTCAGAATGGTCTTTTTTAATTTCTAGTGTATGTTGTAGGATATATGGAGCTTGGAAACATAGTTTCTAACCCGACAAAAGTTCGAAACATGACGCCTTATACCTATTGTACTTTTAAAAGGAGGAGATCAAGGGGATGCTAATATATGAATAATTTCTCAAGACGATAATAATACATGAAGGCCCGCCTAGTCGCGTTTCCAACAGAATTCGATATTCTGGGTTAATGAAGGGAACAAATATTTGCAGAAAATTTTCAATATGGATATCCATATGGAGGTCATTTTATACTAATTTTTGTTTAAATACTCCCACATAAAGGTCCTGTCCTAATTTTTGGTATTTTGATAGTTATCGAAGCATTTCTAACTAATGTGGTTTATTTTAGCATTCCGAGCATTTATTGGGTGAATAACTTATTCGCAAAAAATTTGAAATACAAATCCAAGATTTGACATATACCAGATGGTCCCATCTATGTTATGTATATATATATGGGCAACTTAGGGGGTTGTATTCGCAGAAAATTATCAATAATGCAGCCTACATCTACAGTTCGGCCTGTTCGAAATTAACATAGTTTTTACTTGTGCTGAAAACGAAAATGCCGATGACGGACTCTTATAAAATATGGACCGGTAATCCTAAATACTTTGGAAAATGCGGCAAATGGTACATTAACTTATATATGGGGACTAATAAAGTTAATAATTTTTCAAGAAGGTCGATAAGATGGCAATGACGGTGATCGTCACGGTCGACCTAGTACTTTCACAACCGATGAAAATATTTAAGCATTTGATCTTGAAAACATGTTCAAAGAAGTAGCTGCTGATAGTTAAAAAGCAATTGTTAGGGATTTTTTAGGCATGGCGAAAATTATTCCAAAATTGTTATATTTTTAACCTCGATTTCATTCAAAAATTTGCACTGCGTAATATTTATTTTAAACATAAATCAAGTTTGAAGATGGAGGATAACGGTCCACTTCTTATAGTACGTCCACCACCAAATGGTCAAAAATCCAATATTAGGCGAATGGAATGTCCGATTTGAACCAAACTTGTTATCATTTCCAACCCTAGAACATGTTCGATGGTACCCATTGGTCCTCACCTTCTCATACCTCCACCAGAAAGGGTCAAAATATTAAATATTTATAAATCCTATTTTAGTAAAATTGTATGTCCAACTTCGCACATAATATTATTTTTCTCTTATGGTCCAAATTGTCAAAATTGTGCCAAAAATAAATTTTATATCCTGCAAACTGAGGATCCGATTTCTACATAAATTTGCACAAACTAATATTTCAACAATAACCTATATATAGTTGGGATATGGGACCTTCTTCTGGTACATCCACAACAATGGGTTAAAATTTTGAAATTTTGTTTAACCAATAAAAATTGTGTGAAATGACCGATTCGAAGCCAAAAATGTGTATCGTAATATATCTTTCAAACTGAATAAAAATTGGAAGTTGGGGCCCACCGGTCAACTCCTTCTGGCACATTCCACACAAAATAGCCAATATTTTGCTGAAAATAAATTTTATAATATTATGTTGGGGAAAAATAAATCCATTAGACCGGTCGTCGAAAAAGTCGATAAAATCGGAGAAATGATCGAAGTTGACCGGCATGTTAGCAGTCGTAACATCGTCCAGGAGCTAAAAACCCATAAAACTGTTTTAACCCATTTAAACAAAACTGGATTCAAAAAGATGCTTTACTAACTGAAAAAATAGGATGGATCGACTTTCCATTTGCGAACCCTGAGCCAAACGGAATGAGATAGACCCATTTCTTAAACGGATGGTGACTGGAGATGAGAAATGGATCACATACGATAACCCTGTTCGAAAACGATCGTGGTCAAAGAGCGGTGAAGCACCTCAAACGGTGGCCAAACCAGGACTAACCGCCAGGAAGGTTCTGATATGCATTTGGTGGTACTGGAATTGGATTACTGGACCGTTTGAATATAGCAATTGACCAGCAACGACCAGAATTGGCCAACAGGGGAGATGTCGTGTTCCACCAGGACAACGCTAGGCCACACACATCTACAGTGACTCGCCAGAAACATCGGGAGTATTTTTCATAGTATTTTTCCAAACCTCCATTAAATTTTAAGATGGGATCTATAGACTCATAGACTCCATCTTCCAATTATAATTTGTAAACACGATGACGGCCTCAGTTATGGACCAATCTTTACGACATTTTTCATGTAGGATGGGTTCTGGCCAATGAAGGCCCCTATTGTTTTTGGTAAATATCGGTTAATATTAAGGGGATGAAATTGACCCATTACTTAATTTATGTCGGTTTTTCTGGCCGCTCCAGAAACCGCGATTATGACAATTTATATTGTCGTATGTACTTATTACTTATTCAGATATCATTTAGTAACCCATTACCACACATGAGGGCGGAAATATAG
Organism: Musca vetustissima; assembly: GCF_032173495.1. Classification (NCBI taxonomy): domain Eukaryota; kingdom Metazoa; phylum Arthropoda; class Insecta; order Diptera; family Muscidae; genus Musca; species Musca vetustissima. Next base: position 129,462 of record NW_026873789.1, read on the forward strand.
CGCTGATCGGTGATGATCAGATACAAATTTTGGGATGAAGTGGACCGAAAACTTAATTTTGTGTGTGTTTTTTAGTCGATCTATAAACCACAATTATAAGCCGAACATCACAACACAACCCACAGTGAAGGGAATCTGGACAAGTAATTAGAAGGGCTTCACTCAACATTAGTAATATTCGGAAAATATGTCAGTGTAAGGAATATGTGTTGTTGACCTCTAATTGTGCAAGAGGGTGCAAATATGAAGAAATGTTGCCCAGTCTGACTATACGCAGTACTTTTTTACTTATTGATATTAAGGTCAATGGCTCAAACCAAGAACATCATTAAAATTTTTAGCGTTTTTAATGTAATCCTGGCGATATTTAAGGATTCTGCATTATTGCACCAAAATATAGTCGAACGCTATTTACTTTTGCTCTAATTTAATAATATACACATTAAATAAATCGTTTAATTGTAACCGGTTCAAAAATTCAGAAACCCGTCAACATTTTCTGCGAAAAATATTATTAGCGTGTCTTTGAGGACCCTATCTAAAATCTGTGAGTGACATTTTTATAGAAGTTTTGGGGTTAGTTATGGTTCAAGAAAACAAAGACTTCATGTATTTCGATTTAGAAGGATGAAATGTTTTACAAAAATAGTTCTCACTGTCATACGTAAAAAATCAAAATCTGCAAAGTCATTTGATATAAAGTCATTTCTTCGTCAACTATAGGGCCACCAGCAAAAAATCACCACGCCCCAGAAAATATTCAATATAGGCCAATGTTTGTAAATTCATACAGTTTGCTGTTGCAACAACATCGAAGGTGAATGTCAAATTGCTGGACCAGACACCAAATGGTTTATCATTAATTACTAAAGGCATACAACCAGGGCATGCAGTCAGCTGCCTCATTTAAACTCAAACTAAATATGTTTTTTTTCATCTCGTCATCGTCATCATCATGACCATCATTCGGTTTAATATTTGTTCCTAGCCTAGTTTTTGTAATTTGATCTTTATCTTAACCATGTTTTTACTAGTTTTTTATTTCCTTTAGAAATTCGTTGCCGGCATTGGTATTCCCAAAAATGTTCCCTGGCAGGCCGGCCTTGATCTAAACTACTCTACAATTTCTATACTATTTAAAAGTTTAAATTTCTTCCTTGTTATACAAACGCTATTTTTAACCTCTTAAAATGGCAGCTAAATAATAAAATACATCACAAAACAAAACATCTGTATAAATATAAACCACATACAAACCAAAGTAATAAAAAATGAAAATTGCTCAATTACAAAACTTTTTACATTTATACGACTACAACCACAAAAATACCAATTTTATTCATTAGCAGTTTAAAATTCCTTATCCAGCACTCTAATTACTCCTCTTCTTCTCTCACTTTACGTTTTTTTAATGTTCATTTTTTCTTATTTCCACAAATTAGTATGAAAAGTTCATGAAGAAAAGAAAGGAAAAAAAGAAACTACGAAATGACTTCTGTTTTATTATTACGCACGTAATCTAAAACTTCTTTTGCGTTTTAAAATTGACACAACACTGTACTTAATTAATTTTAAGACAACAACGAAGGATTTATTACAATTCTCTTGCACACTCTACTCTTTTTGCTCCTCTGTATTTTCTTTGGTCATTTGGATTTGAAAACAAAACTACCACAACTACTACTACTACTTAATGCAATTTACAGTCAAGTACTCGTACATTTGTAATTATCAACTAACTATTTATTACTATTTATATATGTATTTTTTACAACTACTATTATAAACTATTTTTCTTATTTATTACTTCTCTTATCCTTAACTATTCTATAATTATTATTAAGACTCTATGACACAATGACAAATTATATCACATTTACAAAATAAATCGATTTTTGTTATCTTTTAGAAAATGGAAGAAAAAAAACCAAATATTCATAATAAGTTAACACTGTAAAAAAGGCAAAAGTTTTATAAAACTATAAACTTGAGGATCAATTTCATATTTATATGAACTTAACTATTATACCTAGCTATAAAATTATTAAAAAATTAAAAATAATTAAATATATTATGAGGATGGAAGACATTTGAAATGAAAATTATTTCAAACCTAACAAAATGTGTGTTTGAAGTGCTATATGACACCCCACTCAAAAAATGGCACCCCACAATTTGAACCCAAATTGAAAAAAAAAGATTTCATCGGAATCCGTTCAGAATAAAGCCACGCCTCATTCACGTTAACGTGACGATTGACATCGTCAACGAAGAGGTATGACCACAAAACGCCGCCGACATCCAAAATGCATCAACATATTACTTTTAGCTTATATAGGGTTGATTGTGAAGCATTTAAATATCTCAAATATTTTCATTACCCGTTGAAATAGTGAGCTGAGTTCACCCATAAGAGTTATAAACAAGTGAGTGGAGCTGTATAGTTGGACGGGGCCGACCATACGATACCCTACACAACTACCACGTAACTCTAACTTTCTGCGGATTTTTATTCCGAGCCTGGGCAATATTTCTTGATATTTGCACCCTCTTGTCCGATTAGAGTTCAACAGCACCTCTTGCTTACAATGACATATTTTCCGAATATTACTAATATTCAGTACAGCCGCCCCTCTAATTACTTGTCCAGATTCCCTTCACCGTGGGTGGTGTTGTGATGTTCGGTTTATAATTGTGGCCTATAGATCGTTTTCGGTCCACTTCATCCCGAATTGTTATCTGATCATCACCGAAAATTGTAGGCGTTGTCCTTGGCCATAACTGGAACCTCATGGAAAATTTCAAAGCGATCAGTGCTATATTTCCGTCCTCTAGTCTAGTAATGAGTTATTAAATAATATCTGAATACATAAGCACCTGTAAATATTTACGTGTAATTCCAAAACATCCGAGTACATACCACAATATAATTGGCATCAATTTAAAGGCCTCTTGAATGTACTATTAACTTCTCTGCTCTATGTCCTTCAGGAGTAAATATATACGCCATAGAATATACATTTTGTCATTTTTCACACAAAAGTCAGGGTCCATTTGACCCGCTAAATATTGACCGGTCTTTATCAAAACAGGTATGCTTATTCTTTGGCCCAATCCCCTTCTCCTTGTAAAAATCCCCTTCTCCATGTGTTTGGGCCATGATTGCGCCTTCGGAGGGACCAGAAAAATCAACAAAAATTAAGTATTTGGTCTATTTCATCTCCTAAATATGTTCCAATCTTTACCAAAAACAATAGGGGTCTTCATTAGGCCGAACCCATTCTACATACAAAATTTCGTGAAGATTGGTCCATAACTTTGGCCTGTATCGTGTTTACAATATTTAATGGACAGACGGACGGACAAACTTGTCTAGATCGACTCAGCTAGTCGAGATATGATCGGTATACTTAAAGGTGGGTCTAGGACCAATATTTCGCGGCGCTAAAAAACCCTTGGGGCTGCACAAAGCTATAATACCATCACAACATGGTTGTGTAGGGTATAAAAATGGGTTGAGCCGTCTACCCCCTACTATGAATAGGCAAAGAAAAAGAAAACCAAACCTCCCTAATGTTGACGACCCCCGCAAACGTATAAAAGACCACGACCTGCGAATCTGCACTTGGTATATGAGCACGTTGTACAGAACAGGTACAGTTTTCGCTTTGGCGGATTTACTCAAAAAGTACAAAGCCGACATACATTATTGCCTTACAGGCAATGTGATGGATAGGGACTGGATTAAGTAAATTAGCTGCGGATTAGTTAGCAGCACCAGATTCAAGCATCTAGATATACACAAGGCCACCTGGATTTCTCCCGATCAAGTAACGAGAAATCAAATTAATTATGTTGTGATAGACGGAAGGCATTCGTCCAGTGTTTTAGACGTTCGATCGATGCGAGGAGCGAATATCGATTCACTCCTTTTTCATCCTCCTGTAGAGAAGGAAACCTGGTGACAGATACAAACAGCGTGTTGAGACAGGAGCATTTTGAGAAGCTTCTGGTATCAAATAGTGGCGGTGAACCAATAAGAGATGACGGTATAGAGTATATAACACCTAACCAAGATGAGGTCAGAATAGCAGAAGTTATCGGCTGAAGAATAATAAAGCAGCAGGTGCCGACGAATTACCAGCCGAACTATTTAAGACCGGTGGTCAGATGCTGGTCAGGAACATGCGCCAGCTCATTAGTACTAGAGGAAAAGTGCTATCCAGCGTGCAGTGCAGTGAAGCCAATGGTCAATGACATTATTGGACAATACCAATGCGACAAATCCACCATTGACCAGATGTTCATTCTGCGTCAAATCCTAGAAAAGACCCACGAAAAACACATCGACAACCTCCACCTCTTCATCGACTATGAAGACGCATTCGACAGTCCTATCCATTCAGAAGTATTTAAAGCCACGTCAGCGTTTGGCATTCCAGTAAAATTAATACGGCTTTGCAAGATAACTTTAACTGGTACAAGGTCAGAAGTTAAAGTCGGAAAGGACCTATCGGAGCCATTTAATACCGAACGAGGATTCAGACGAGATGACAGTTTCATGTGTGACCTGTTTAACATCCGGCTGGAAAAGGTCATACGAGATGTAAATGTTAACAGAAATGCCACTCTGTACACCAAACGGCATATGTTACTCGCCTACCCCGACGACATCGACATAATAGGTCGAACATTGCCAGCGGTAACAACCACCTTTAAACAAATTGAGAAGGAGTCTGTTAAAGTGGGTCTGACAGGAAGACCAAGCTGATGGTATCAACTCGCTAGACGCCCAATAGACTCGGACCAACTGTGGAACTTGAGAACTACTGCTTCGAGGGTCTTATATACATCTGTGCCGTCATAAATAAAACTAATGCCAACTGTTTTGAAATTCGGAGAATGATTGTGTAAGTAAGCTACTTATACCATAGTAGATACTACCCGTGCTGTTATAGGGATCTGAGGTAGCTCTTGGGGTGTTTGAGAGAAAAATTCTCCGGAAGTAAGCTACTTATACCATAGTAGATACTACCCGTGCTGTTATAGGGATCTGAGGTAGCTCTTGGGGTGTTTGAGAGAAAAATTCTCCGGAAGATCTATGGACCGATCTGCGTCGACGGTGAAAATCGTCGTCATTCGTTAAAGAGAATATCGTGCTAAATAAGCAAGGACCCCAACCACTGCAAAATTTCATGAAGACATTGTTTCTAGGCACCGATAGATGACAGTGTCATCACACCTAGGATAGACTACAACATGTCAATCACATATCTAGAAGAAAACAATGATGGAGCTCCTTTTAATTTCGGAGTACTATTAACGTTCTCTTCACTAATGTCGTTACTTTACATAGAGGTGCTGAAATTGTTGATAATATATTCAGATTTAGATATAGGACCCCATATTCCGCTTCTTCCAATTTCATAACGATGAGACATTTCTTAAAGCTTTTGCTAATGAATATTTTAATCGGAACAAATCGTCTTTCGAAATTTGTCCCATGGCACCAACTAACTCAATTCTAGATTTTCTCTGATTTTATTTCAAATGTCTTCTCAATCCTCAATAAAAACTAATTAAAAAAATACAATTTCTAAAACTTATTTTTTTCTCTTTAAACAACACCACTCTATACACCGAGAAATATTACAAAACAGAATTCAAACACAAGTACAATTTTAACAACTAAAAACAAATAGCTCTAATTCTAAATCTTAAACAAATCTAAATTATTTTTTATAATTATTTTATTTGGAAAAAATAAACTTTATAAAATCTTAATGCACTGCTGTACAAAAATAATGAGGACACCAAACTACTCTCTATTCACGGGTGATGGGGCGGCAGTGCTTAAGGGCAATGGCATGAAAGCTTTACTAAACCAAGAAATAATAAAACTATTTCATATACAAGAAAAAATAAAACAAGGAAATTACATATAATATAAAAAATATATAAAAAGATAAATAATTAAAATATATACATATAATAACGAGATAATTAAAAACTATTATAAAATATGATAATAAGCCAAAGAAATAAAAAAAAACATACAATAAAAATAGGAGTTTCTCTAAGTCGAATTAAAAATATGAGGAACGAAATTTTGTGAAATAATTACGATATGACAACGGCGGATTTTAAGTTTCAGATCTGCATCTTCTGATGCAGATTAAAATCTACATCATAAATATGTATATGGTTGTGTAAAGGAAACCAAATATCGGTCTTACAGATGGGTTTCTTTATTTCAGAACCATTCATTCGTCAATGAGAATAGCAATCAAAAATAAAAGAGATAGCGCCATACAACGGAAATTGGCAAAACTAAATAAGCAAGGACCCCAACCAATGCAAAATTTCAAAGAGGCATTGTTTCTAGGTAACGACAGATGACAGTCTAATCTCACCTAGGAAATGCGGCAAAACTAAATAAGCAGGGACCCAAACCATTCCAAAATTTCAAGGAGACATTGTTTCAACGCGACGACAGATGCATCATAAATATGTATATGGTTGTGTAAAGGAAACCAAATATCTGCCTTACAGACGGGTTTCTCTATTTCAGAACCATTCATTCGTCAATGAGAATATCAATCAAAAATAAAAGGGATAGCGCCACCCAGCGGAAATTGGCAAAACTAAATAAGCAAGGATCCCAACAAATGTAAAATTTCAAGGAGGCATTGTTTCTAGGCAACGATAGATGGCAGTCTCATATCACCTAAAAAAGGTGGCAAAACTAAATAAGCAGGAACCCCATCCATTGCAAAATTTCAAGGAGACATTGTTTCAACGCAACGACAGATGGCAGTCTCATCTCATCTATAACAGGCAAGTCACATACTTAGCTGGAAGAAAAAATAATTAACCCAATAACTAATCGAGTAAGATGGCAATGCTTTGGGGAACGCAATGTTCCTCCCAGAGAAGTGACTATATTTACTGGTTTCAATAATTTCAAAAAGTTGTTATTCAGAATCCTTTCAATATAGAGAAACTACTCGCTATTCCTTTGAACTTTTTATACAAATTTGTATCCCAAATTAATTTTTATTTTTCCTCATACTTTCGACATGCGGCCAACTATTTTTATTGTATGAAAACTATTAAAAAATAATAATATAAAAAATAATTTTAAGCTAATTATAAGTTTCTGTCATGTTCTGAATTTTTTGTAGTGATCTGTACAATGTAAAATTGTTTGTATGTATTGTGTAAAGATATTGTAGTGGAAATGAAAACAAAAAAATAATAATTAACAATTATCTAAAAAAAAACTATTTACATAATTCTAAATAAAAAATAAACAAGAATTTTTAACAAAAATAAAAAATATTGAGAGATATATTCTATTTTACATACTTACGTACATACTATTATTATAAATATTATTAAAAACAAAATATGTGAAATACAAAAAAATCAAAGGAATTATTTATTCAAATAAAGAACAAACAACTATGTCAAACAACGATAAAAAATATAAATATACAAAAGCTGTTTTATTATTTTCTGAGGGAAATTGGGAAAGAGGGGCCGGATAGTCCTTATAGTCCTTGGAAAAATTCTATTTGAAAAATCACACCTAGGATACTGATGGTCGTTGAAAAAACCTATTTCAAAACCACAACTTCCATGAAAATCGAACTTTCTGTGGTTCTATGTTCTGAGCTTGGGCAATATTTCGCGATATTTACAACCTCATGACCGACTAGAGGTCAAAAAATATTACTAATATTCAGTACAACCCTTCTAATTACTTGTCCAGATTTCATTCGTCGTGTGTTTTGTTGTGATGTTCGGCTTTCAATTGTAGCCTATACCCTGACTCGAATAAACACAAAAAATTAGGTTTTCGGTTCACTTCATCCCACCATTATTATCTGATCATCATCGAAATTATTCATTCATTGGGCAGAACACATCCTACATGCAAAATTTCGTGAAGATTGCTCCATAACTGTGGCCTGTATCGTGTTTACAAATTATAATGGACAGACGGATACACATGTCTAGATCGACTCAGCTAGTCGAGATGTGACGATGGGTATACTTAAAGGTTGGTCCAGGACCAATAGGCGTTACAAACTCTTGGCGCTGCACAAAACTATAATACCCTGACAACATAGTTGTGTAGGGTATAAATACATGCCTAGGGACTTCGTCTTGATCTTTCCGTCTACTTCGTGGCCTTCCCCCTTCTGCGTGTACAACCAGTAGGCTAGCTTTTATATGCCTTTTCAGCTGGGGCATTCTCATTCATTCGGACAACATGGCGGCGTATAGATTGTAAAGCTAGTTGTTCACTTGATATTCACCGTCGGCATACTTCAGATACATATAACAACGATTATAGTAGCATCTGTTGGGCAACACTATTCTCCACCGGATTTCAAAGCTAATATTATTAGTTTTGTTTATGGCGGTACCGAGGTATATAAAATCGTTCACTACCTCGAAACTGCAGTTTCCTGACCACCGGTCTTAAACAGTTCGGCTGGTAATCCATCGGCATCAGCTGCTTTATTATTTTTCAGCCGATTAATTGCTACTCTGACCTCATCTTGCTACTCTGACGTCATCTATTATTGGTTCTGGAGGGTATCTTCATCACCGCCACTTTTTGATACCAGAAGCTTCTCAAAATGCTCCTTCCAGATCCTTCTTAATCTCTACAGGAGGATGTGCCTGCACCAAAAACTTCGGTTTGGTGTTTTACTCGTTGGTAATATTTCCGGACTTCATTCTGTCTCCTCACGTAGTATTAGGCACTCCTGGTCGTATCATGGGTTTCTTGGTGGCGGTTATTGGTACCCAAGTGTTGCTTTTGCTGCAGTTTGTAGGGAGTGGGCAATTCTTTGCCATTGTGTTTCTATATTATTATCGGGATAAGGGGTGCTTTCGCCAAGCAGTTGGGGTTGAGAGGAGTAGGCTTCTGCTATCTGTTGTGTTTTCAGTTTTTCGACGTCAAATTTCCGTGTGACATTAGATCGCACCTTTGCTGCTACATTAAGACGAGTGCGAACCTTGACTGCCTCAGGGTAATGGTTCGAATCAATATTCGCTTCTTGTATCGATCGAACGTCTAAAATACTGGACGAATGCCTTCCGTCTATCACAACATGATAAATTTGATTTCTCGTTACTTGATCGGGAGAGATCCAGGAGGCCTTGTGTATATTGAGATGCTTGAATCTGGTGCAGCTAACTACCATTTTTTGCTGTCGCGAAGTCAATCAATCTCATGCCGTTGTCTACGTTCAGATGTTTCTTCATGGAAGCGAACCAGCTGATGGTTCACGCAGAAGGGGAAGGCCACGAATACTTCGAATATCTTCCCTTCCAATTTTTGCATTAAAATGTCCTAGCAGAATTTTAATGTCAGGACCAAGGCAGTGGTCATATGCTGTTTCTAGGCGCTCGTAAAATATGTATTTGGTCTGCTCATCCTTGTCTTCGGTCGGAGCATGGGCACAAATAAGACTGATGTTGAAGAACTTCGATTTTATACGGTTTATAGCAATTCGCTCATCTCATCTCATGTTAACCATAAATCCGCAGCCAAATTCATGTCTCGTTTCATGGCATCTATAATAAAGTACGTAATCATCTGATTTATTTACGCCTGTTCTTTTCCATCGCATTTCCTGTAAGGCAATAATATCGAGTATGTACTTCTTGAGTACAACTGCACTGTTCTGTACAACGTGCGCATATACCAAGTGCAGATTCACAGATCCTTTATACGTTTGCGGGGGTCGTCAATATTAAGGGAGCTTGGTTTTCTTTTTCTTAGATTTTTCGTAGTCGGGGGCGGAAGGGGGTTTTCCGAGTGCGGTCAACTAACCCGACGGCTGAACCCATTTTTATAGTTCTTATGTGTGAACTCGCGGCACATATCAGCTCACTATTTCAACGGGTGATAAAAATATATACCCAGGCCACATCGCGGGGAGGTCAGTGTCCACAATTGAGATGAAAGAGGTACCAAGTTAAGCCTGGCTTTTGCCATGTTAAAACCAATCAGAGCCTTTTCTTGGTGTCTATCATCTCCACCCTAATAAAAATACGACAGACAGCTTGTTTCAATTTCATAAATATTCATAGAATTAAAAATAACTTTTTCCATCAAATCTTCAAAATCAACTAATTTACATTGTAAACAGCCGTGGTACATAGTTAGGATCAAAAAACAATGACCTTTTTTCTTCTGAAGACCAATGAACATAAAAGCCTTCAAATACAACAACAAATACAATGCTTATAGTTATTGCAGCAGCAGCTCAATAAAATATTCGGCTAAAAACTTCGACATAAAACAAATTTGATGGCCCGAACATTTTCTGTTTCAATGTCAGTCATGGCAAAATAATGCAGGTCATAAACTAAAGTGACAGCTAAAAACCTCAGTCAATGGAGAATCATTATTGGAAAGAATGGAAATAAGAAAAAAAAAAACAAGTTTAGCAATCAACTTAACTCTCGTTAACATTACAATGGGGCTAGAAAAAAAACTGCTGAGAATGCTTTACCCCTCTGCTGCTGCCCAGAAGTGCCAGCCAGTCATCCACCCAGCCAATCATCATCATCGCCATGACTTTGATAGACATCATAAAATCAAAATGGTAAATAAATTGTTTATGCAAATTTTTACAACAAAATGATTGTTTGGCTTTTTTTGTAAACAATAACAACAACAGCAACAACAAAACCGGGTAGCAAGCATTTATGCTGATGCTAAAAATAGATCGAAACGAAAAAAGCCACAATCATTAAAATTCAAGGACTTGGCAGTGTTTTTTACATGATGCTCTTAATAAAAAACACTTTACATTTTATGAAGGAAGGACATAACATGGTTTATACAAGTTAATCTTAACCGTATAAAGGATAAATATGTTTAAGCTGGTATAGACATTAGCATATTTATGTTGATTGTAATGAAAGTAGCCTTCTTAAAACTTTAGATTTTGGATAAACAAAAAATCTGCATTTTATTACTAAACATGATAAATCGGATTTTGGGTCTGTATTTGAAAAAAAATTAAACAAACTACTTCGAATGAGTCAAACCAACCATCTGCTAAAGTAAAAAAAAAATAGATCGGCTAAAAATAAAAGTTAATGCCATGACATTAAAACCAGTAATAAAATACCAACGTATGATGGACCGACTATAAGATATCCTACACCACTATCGGTAAATACAATATTCTATAAATATTTTGGGCATAAAGTTTTACTATAAATCTCAGAATAGACCAAAACACGAAAACAGGGGAAAAACAATATTGACCTAATATCTGAGACAGGAGGGGACTCTAACTCAAATTGTGAGTCTAAAAGTGAGAATAAGACGAAAACTAGAATGCCGAAGAAGTAAAGAGATTTATAAGACGGTTGAGTAAGTGTGCAAGGACATCACCAAGCTCACAACAAGGAAGACAAATGAACAGGGTGAACCAAAGGAACAAGATCGGATAGCAATCGGATTCCATCTGAAGAAAACTCCGAAAGAGCAGTCGAACGTCAAACCCTCAAAAAGATAAAAAGCTTCCCGTTGGCTGATAGTAAGGGAGGACACAGCCAACCTGAAGTCACGTGAATTCATGAACTGAAGGCGGCGATCAAGAACACAAGAGTTGCATCCGAATCTTCCGTAAAGACCGGGAATTCAAAAATGATTAACCTCTACGGAAAAGACAGCTAAGAGCCATAGCGACGAGTAGGTACTACTAGAAAGTGATCAACGAGAATAATGCGTCTAGGAGGTGAGGAGGTGAGGGATGCGGTCAACAAGATTATAGAGCACTTGCTGCTAGGGGTGAGGAGACTGTATAATGCCAAAGTTTGAGTCATTAGTAAGGAAAGTAGTAAAGTCGAACGTGCCGACTAAATAATACCCTTCACGACTTTGTCTATATTCAACAGATGCATTCTAACAGATGTCGCAGGACCATTGATATGAAATTGGACGAATTTATATGCAAACCCATCAATTCACACGTAATTCTGCAATCTATGCTATTCCATTCGGACAGATTTAGAATCGTTTGTTACGATGGCACAAAATCGTATTATCGGCTTAAAGTAAATCTCATTCGGACACCCGTTGATTATTTGGTGCACAATTAACATGTAGTCATGTAGTCGAAAATATGTATAGAGCTATGTCTACTTCTGCACAAATTCCTACAAAACACATGTGCAAAATATCGCGCCCATCTGACAAACATAAAAATAGAACGAAAATATATATGAAAGCTAAATTTATTTCAACAAAAGTTGACACGCTACACTAACCTCAGTAAATGTTACCAAGTTGTGTACCAATCTGCCAAACAAGTCATCATTTGGCGCATCATTTACTTCAAATCAGACGAAAATATATATGTATGTGATCTATATCTAAACCTATTTCAATAAAACATGATACACATGAGGTTATACTAACTTCGGTGCATTGTGTAACATTTTGCGTCAATCTGAAAAACTTGAAGAGTTGTGTGCACAATTTACATACAATCGGACGAAAATATATATGGGAGCTATATCCAAATCTGAACCAATTTCAACGAATCTTGCCACAGTTTCGTTATATAGTAGGTTTGGCAAATTGTGTCCCAATCGACCATAACTGGGAGCAATATCTTACTCTGATCCGATTTTAACCAATTTCAATATGTTTCGTCCTTGGGCTATCAAACGAGCTGTACCAAATTTCATCCAATTCGGATCATAAGTGCGACTTATATTTTGTTTACAATTTAACATGTTCGAAGTCTTTGATCTGCAAAACAAAACACTGCAGCCCCTGTATTCTGTAACCTTTTAACAACATTCGATATTGTCTATTTTACAACAATTTCATTGGCCAGTACCCCTTCTCTGAGTAAAATTTTGTAATGTTCTGAACATTATTGCATCTAGATAAAAAATGTTTGGTCAATTTCATATAAATTATAAAGGGCAGGCGGGCGTTCGCACATAGTTAGATTGACTCAGCTAGTCGATATATGACGATCGAAATACAAAACAAACAAAAAAAAAACGTTGGAGCATTTCCTCGGCCACTGACAAGCCTTTGCAAAACTTTAAACATAATTTCTGAGAAATTCTCATAAAAGACTGAAAGGCTTTGAAAAATTATAGAGAGACCAATCCACATTTTTTCAGAAGTCTTAACTGGCTAATGTCTATGTTAAATCTGCTGACCATGTGGTCGCATTTAACCACACCTTACTACTACCTTAAAAATCCACGCCCCATATAGGATTTTAAAAAAATATTAGAAAAAATCCACGCCTCATATAGGCCTTGAAAAATATTCTTTAAAAAACCCACGCTTTTTATAGGCCTTGAAAAAATATTCTTCAAAATATAATCCATCTTTACCTTATAAACTGCTATATAGCATTGGCAGTTCATAGTCAGTAGGAAACGACCTTGGAGAAAATTGGACAAGTAATGGATAATATCCCCATTTGTTGGAACGTTTTCCAGCTGATTTGGGTTTAATATTTCAAATCTCCCTACCAAATATAATAAGTCCATTTTTAGGCAAAGACTAAATTCAAAAATATCATTACATCAGTAGTTTTAACCGCACTTTTCAACATTATTCGCTGCAGTAGGGTGTGCATCCACTGAAAGTTGGGATCACATTGCAATCTTCGGTCCCGCCAATATAACGGCATTTTAATTATTATTCTATACCTGCCAGATGATGTTGCAGCTCTGCAGAATGGAATCAAATCGTCTACTTTATTCGCCAAATGTTATATTTTTTTCTTCAGGGGAGCACAATTGAGCTGATTTTCGCTCATCTTTATATGCACAAACTTTGATACGACAAAACTATACTTCATTGACCTTAAAATACTCTTGATCAAATTAGTTTCTGACAATTTGCCATGAGTACACCATAAATCTTAAAGAAAGTAACCGATTTAATAAAAACTTTGAAATAGTTCACAATTTTGAAAAACACTCGATGGACACAAATGGATGGTACATTTTTTAATAGATCGTTCTTGTAGATTTTCTAAGTTGACGGGCTAGCCTTTACACGGGGTATCTTTATACCCTTCACCACACTGTGGTACAAGGTATTATGTATTTGTGCATATGTTTGTAACAGGCAAAAATAATCGAGATAGACCCATGGTTCCTTTTGAGAATATGCATAGAATCACTTTCTGAGTCGATTTATGCATGTCCGTCCATGTTAAATTGTAAACTAAGTACAGGTCGCATTTATGATCCGAATTGAATGAAATTTGGCACAGCTAATTTGTTTGGCCCAAGGACGAACCCTATTGATGTGTGCAAAGTTTCATGAAAATCGGTTCAGATTTAGATATAGCTCCCATATATAGCTTCGCCCGATTTTAGGTAAATAGTCCACTAAAGTCCCTGGAAATCTATTGATTTGCGCGAAATTTGGCACAGAGTAATGAATAAGATCGAGAATGATGTCTGCCAAGATTCGTGAAAATCTGTTCAGATTTAGATATAGCTCCCATATATATTTTGATCCGATTTAAGGTAAATGGTGCACCAAATACCCTATATATCTTTCGATTTGCACGTAATTTGCCATAGCGTACTGAATTGTGTCTATAATAATGTGTGCTAAGTTTCAGGAAAATGGGTTCAGATTAAGATATATCTCCCATATATAGCTTCGCCTGATTTTAGGTACATTGTCCACTAAAGTCCCTGGAAATCTGTTGATTTGTACGTAATTTGGTACAGAGTAATGAATAAAATCGAGAATGATGTCTGCCAAGATTCGTGAAAATCGGTTCAGATTTAGATATAACTCCCATATATAGTTTCGCCCGATCTTAGGTAATTGGTGCACGAAAGTCCCTGTAAATCTTTTCATTTGTACGAATTTTTGCATAGCGTACTGAATGAAGTGTAGAATGATGTGTGCAAAGTTTCGTGAAAATCGGTTCAGATTTAGATATAGCTCCCATATATATTTTCATCCGATTTTAGGTAAATAGTGCACTAAAGTTCCTTTATATCCTTCGATTTGCACGAAATACTGAATTAGGTCTAGAATGATGTGTGTTTCCTGAAAATCGGCCCAGATTTAGATATAGCTCTCATATATATTTTCGCTACTAAGCTTCGTGAAAATATCCATAGCTAGGCCGATTTACACAACGTACTGATGTAATATAAATTAATCTCTGGCAAGTTTACCTGAAATCGGTTCAGATATAGATATATAACAAAAACGCGTTGTCTGTTAGGATACATATGTAGAATATACCCAAGGTGGTGAAGGGTATCATATAGTCGGCCCAGTCCGACTTTACTACTTTCCTAACTGGTTTTTATAATAAATCCAACGGGATTTTGAAAAACACAATATGGGCAGGTATTGACAGTAAATAGTTCAGTAGATATTCTTTCTTTAGAATTTCTGAGATGAAGATAGCTATAACACAGACGTTTTTATTTTGGAATTTTGATAAGATTTTTTTCCACAAATTCAAATATTCCAAAATGTCGATACTTATTTATTTCACTATACACATTTCATTTCATTACTTATCATTGCCAATCTAACTTTAAACTAATTCAAAACCAATGTCCAAGAATGTCAAAAAGGACAAAGAAATTCCCCCTACGTTTGTTCCTTTGTGACAAAATGAATTTAATTTGAACAAATATTTTTATGGTCCTGCAAAGTTTACACAATCTGTTACACATTTGAGTTTTATGAAAGGGTTTCTCCATTTCAAAAGATCTTTGCTGATACGACCGAAGAAAATCGAATCAATAGCATCACACATATGCTTTGTATTCAAGTTTCAATGCATTGGTGAAACATAAATTCCAATCAGTGTCCTTAAGATGATGCCACATAAAGTTTTGTTATCCTTGATGCTAAAAAAATTGATGTCAATGTCACTCTGTTTATAAAGTTAAGAAGAATATAAAAATATATCGAAAAAAATACTTATTACATATGAGATTTCAAAAAATCAAGGATTTTTCTTGGTTACGATGCCAAACGTCTTGAAGAGTGAAAGAATTTTGGGTGAAAAAAAGTTAGAAGTGTCAAATAATTTAATTTTACATATAAGTATATAATATTTAACGGAGAGTTCATTTGTCTAATAATGATTAGCTATGTACTTAATTAAGAACCTAAAATAAAAACCAGTAAGGAAAGCAGTAAAGTCGGACGGGGCCGACTATATGATACCCTTCACCACTATGGGTATATTAAACAGGACTATTAACATGAAATTGGATGAAATAAAATATGTGATATTTATCTAAATGTGAATCTACCTAGATCTGTCCATAAATTATGTAAATCGACTTCAAACAAATATAAATAGGTCATCCGTTGGGCTATGCCTGTACTTTTAGAAAACGCAACTACGTAATTCTATGCTCAATTTTGTACGTTGTGCAAAATTTGATGTCAATCTGACTAACATGAGGAGTTTGATTACTTGAAATCGGGCGAAAATATATATGGAAGCTCTATCCAAATATTAAGCGATTTCAAACACACTTGTCACAGGTTAGGTTATACTAATTTTAGAACGTTTTGTTCCTATTGGTTTCTTGGTGCGTAAATTACTTAAAATCAATCTATAAGGCAGACATCACTCTAGGCTAAATTCAGTACGTTATGCCAAATTTCGTGCAAATCGAAGGATATATAGGGACTTTGGGGCACCATTTACATGAAATCGGACGAAACTATATATGGGAACTATATCTAAATCTGGACCGATTTTCACTAAACTTGGCAGGCATCATTCTAGGCTCAATTCAGTACGTTATGCCAAATTTCGTGCAAATCGAAAGATATATAGGGACTTTGGTGCACCATTTACATGAAATCGGTCAAAACTATATATGGGAGCTATATCTAAATCTGGACCGATTTTCTTGAAACTTGGCAGACATCACTCTAGGCTTAATTCAGCACGTTATGCCAAATTTCGTGCAAATCGAAAGCTATATAGGGACTTTGGGGCACCATTTACATGAAATCGGACGAAACTATATATGGGAGCTATATCTAAATCTGGACCGATTTTCTTGAAACTTGGCAGACATCACTCTGGGCTAAATTCAGTACGTTATGCCAAATTTCGTGCAAATCGAAGGATATATAGGGACTTTGGGGCACCATTTACATGAAATCGGACGAAACTATATATGGGAGCTATATCTAAATCTGGACCGATTTTCACTAAACTTGGCAGGCATCATTCTAGGCTCAATTCAGTACGTTATGCCAAATTTCGTGCAAATCGAAAGATATATTGGGACTTTGGTGCACCATTTACATGAAATCGGTCAAAACTTTATATGGGAGCTATATCTAAATCTGGACCGATTTTCTTGAAACTTGGCAGACATCACTCTAGGCTTAATTCAGTACGTTATGCCAAATTTCGTGCAAATCGAAAGATATATAGGGACTTTGGGGCACCATTTACATGAAATCGGACGAAACTATATATGGGAGCTATATCTAAATCTGGACCGATTTTCTTGAAACTTGGCAGACATCTCTCTAGGCTTAATTCAGTACGTTATGCCAAATTTTGTGCAAATCGAAGGATATATAGGGACTTTGGGGCACCATTTACATGAAATCGGTCGAAACTATATATGGGAGCTATATCTAAATCTGGACCGATTTTCACGAAATTTGGCAGGCATCATTCTAGACCTAAATGATTAGGCTGTACCAAATTTCGTGCAAATCGAAAGATATATAGGGACCGTTTACATTAAATCGGTTAAATATATATTTGGGAGCTATATCTAAATCTGAACCGATTTTTCCCAATTTCAATAGGGTTCGTCCTTGGGCCAAATAAGTGACCTATGCCAAATTTCATCCAAATCGGATCATAAATGCGACCTGTACTTTGTTCACAAAAATACATGGACAGACAGACAGACAGACGGACGGACGGACGGACGGACATGCATAAATTGACTTAAAAAGTGATTCTATGCATATTCTCAAAAGGAACCATGTGTCTATCTCGTTTCCTTTTGCCTGTTACAAACATATGCACAAAGACATAATACCCTGTACCACAGTGTGGTGAAGGGTATAAAAATGCGTGTTTTAAACTGAAATCTATAAGTCAGCCTGTTGAACGACTAGTATCTACAGTCACACCGAAAAGTATTCGGGTATTTTAAAATGATTAAAACAAAAAATTTCAACAAAATCATGTAACGAAACATTTATATTCTACATTTTGTCGAAGAACCTAATAGATTTCATACTATTACGAAATAAAATTAGGGTGACAGTTTTGACAATGTATGTATACCTTTCTGTGTAAGTGTATTTAATTTATTTAACAGAAGCGAAAAAAATTAAGTTTTAAACCACCTTTCCAATTATTATTGTATTTGTCAGCTCAGCGGGACTCCCAGAATCGAAATCTGAATATTCGTAACAAGTGTTACTATACACTCCTTACGAATATTCTACGAAAAGTAGAAAACGCGCAATGCATTTCTATTTATCTGTCAAAAACACAGCTTCGGTAATGTTCTGAGATATTTAAGAATGTCATTGGCTTACATTCTAGAGTTTCGTAAAATCTATGAATATGATATTTACGCATGTGATACGACGTAATAGTCTGTTACTGAAAGATTTCGTCGCAATTTGTGAATGAATTACGCTGCCTATAAAATGGAGGACTGTGCACGAATTTGTAAAATCTCCCTTTTCGGATAGTATGTGAGTTTTCCAATCCCTTGCGGATAACGGAAAATTATGAAGAATAAAAATCGAGAACATTCCATTCGATAATATTTCTGATATATCCTTACAATTCATTTGAAAACGACATCACTGTCTGTAGGCAGGAACTGGAAGCTGTTATTGCCACCAACAAATCACCAGGAGGTAAAGATGTTCATCTACTTTTCTCGAACTCGATAAGTTCTTGAAAATGCAGCAAATGTACTATGGTGGAATGTAATCAGTCGATGCTGCCGACAGATATATACCCTCACCCTATGGTTTGCGGAGGAGGTCTTCGGAGTTATACACAAGTTTTATATAAAATATGTATTTAAATATATAATATTGACCCTTTTTGTAGAATGCACCAGAGGAGAGTGCAGACGGGTCCTACCTTCGTGCTTGATTTAGACTTGGTGTTGGCGTGATACCGAGTAGCACTGAAATTCAAACAATAAAGAAAAGAAAGAAAAACGAAAGAGTGTTTAGTAAATATTTTCAAATCTTTATTTGTAAAGTTTTCGTGAGAACCAATACTTTACCTTAGCGTGCGGTAACTACGAAAGCGAAAATTCAAGTGTTTAACAAACGAAAGCGGGATAGCAAGTTATGTTGCGATGGGCAAGAAAGCTACAGTAAAGCCGTGATCAACAACTACGACCACAGCATTGGAAAGCGCCTCTCTGCATCCGAACTAAGCGAATGTGGCTTCCAGGAGATATAGTAGAAGAGAGCCAAACTCTCCCCTACAATCCGAACTAGGCGAATGAGGCTCCTGGAAGATATGCAGAGAAGATTTCCAATTAAAGTGGTTAAGTGTAATGATCTATAAGGGGAAACAATGTATCGAACATATACATTGTCGTAAGCAATGTGTCGAACTTATACACTAGGTGAAGATAACAGGTTGTGCAAAGTATGGTTCAAATCGGACATTCCATTCGCCTGATATTGGATTCATAAATATGAAACATTTAGACCATTTCTGTGGGAGGCATCAGAAGGAGTGGACCAATGAATCCCATCTTCAGACTAAATCTAGGCTTTGTAGAGATAATAGGTTTTGCAAAGTTTGGTTCAAATCATACATTCCAATCGCCTGATTTTGGATTTATAAATATTGAAAATTTCGATAATTTGCGGGCGAGTTACCAGAAGGAGTGGACCATCTTCAAACTTGATCTGGGCACGTTAAAGATAATAGCTTATGCAAATATTGAATAAATATTGAAAATGTTGACCATTTGAGTGGGATGTACCAGAAGCAGTGGACCAATGGATCCCATCATCGGACTTGATGGATCCCATCTTCGGACTTGATCTAGGATTGGTAAAGATAATAGGTTGTGCAAAGTTTGGTTAAAATCGGATAGTCCGTTTACATAATATTATAAAATTAATTTTTAGCACAATTTTGATCATTTTGTTGGCGGTGGCACCAGGAGGAGTGGGCCGATATTTCCCATTCTCGAAATTGAACTAAGTTTGGTAGAAATATTACGATGCGCAAAATTTGGGGGCAATCGGTGGCACCCTTCGAGAAATATTGCTTTTAGGCCCCTTTGTTTCTTTGGACTAAACCCATTTCAGAAAAATTGGAGTCGATTTACAAATGTCCGTATGAACACAAAACAATAAACCGGCTCTTCAAAAACAATACGTATCAAAGGCATAGTGGAGGACACTCGAAGATCTTGTAAGAATAGAGGATATAAATTTGTTTTCCGGCTTCAAATAAAACTTTTTTGGTTATGCAATTTTCTGGGTTGATTTTTGAGTTCATGATAAACAAGTTCTGGATGGGTTAAAATTGGTTGGCATATCCAGACTTCTATTCGGTGAAAAACATTCGATTAATAGATCAATTTCTATGCTAATTAACAAGCTTTAGCACACTTTCGCAAATAGCCAACTCATATTTGAGGAAGGCCACGCGAAACACCGCGACGTGAAGAGTTCTTAAATAAGCAGATCCCATTCTCGGTTTCAAAAAAAAATTCAATATCAGACTTCTGTTTAATTCGAACCTCCACCTATTCAAGAATGTCCCCTTTTTATGTCAGCTTTTAGCGAGGTAAGAAGTACTTCTCAAACTTTAAATGCAAAAACTAATAATCCAATCTGCTTCAAATGTTAACACTTTATTCTGGACCTACTAAGCTAACGTAGACCTATATATAATCGGTGAAGATCTTCATTATTTTCCTACTCGATGAGGCACATTCACTTATCGTATCGCTCTACCTCAGAACATTGTGGCATAGCTTGAACAGATAATACTAGACCGTTCAAATTTGCTGAAGTTGAAGGATTCGTAACAATTAATATCCGTTTTGGAGATCAAATACCCAAACGGACCCTGACACTGAAATTTTTATACTCGCATATAAAAAATGTCATGAATGATTTCCAACACCAAAGATAATATGAATCATTCAATCATTTGGAGATGTCTCGAACAGTATGGAAAAGTGTTTCGACAATTGGTTTGTGCCCACGGAAAAGTGTATAAAGTGAGTTAGAGAATATTTTGATGATAAATATTCGCATTTTTATTATTAGGCCAAAATGGCCTAATAGTCAGTCATGCAGTCATACAATGTCATCCACAATTCCTTGAAATGACAAACAGAATACTTTTGTTATACAAAGATTCTATTGAACTTTATTAGTTGAGTTTCCTCATTTTATTTATCTTACAATTTTATTTGCTCCCAATATTAACATAAGGAAAAAAGTTCATCAAAATAGGTGTAAACTATTTCTACTCCCATCAGATAAACAATACCAAAAACGCCTCTACACTTATACTGCCTCATATTTATGACCTTGAAAATAAATTAGTTTGTTTTTTGTCGAACTTTATTCGGAAGCCATAAAATAATAGTATTTTTTTTCTTCATGCTAAATTAATCAAAAAGTTCAGCAGGAAAATAAAATTAGCCTTAAGCAAAAAGTTCATTAGCAGCAATTTAATCAGACAGCGGAACCGAAAAAAAGTTGTTTGGCGTTTTTTGTCGTGTTCATCTCCAGGGACTGCGGAGTGAACAACTATTATTTTTGGTGGTCCACTTTGTGGATATCAGTGTGTGTTAGCAGCTGTGTGTGTATGTGTAACAAATTAAAAGGAAACAAATAAAATAGTTTGAATAAAAAATACCAATAAAATTGACCTAATTTTGTTGTGTGATGGAGATAAAAAGAATTTAAGTCTTAATAATAATCCTTTATTCCTTTATTGGCCTTATTATCATTTGTGTTGTGTTTATCGAACCATAAAAAAGTTTTCTTTGTCTTATGCCCATTATCGGCCTGTTTTCCGCATTGGGTTCCGTTGCTTTGATGAAGTGAATAATAAATTATTTTTATTTAAATTCTTGGTTGCTAAGCTTGAGGCACTATAAGTGGTGGAAGAGGATTCTAGTTTTAGAAGTGGTAATTAACGTCTTCTGCGTTTAAGGTCAAAAAAGCGTTATATATTTTTTTTTATTCTGGACCATTAAAGGAGGGATTTTTTACAGAATATTTTCTCAATGGCCAATAGAGGCAAGGATTTGTTAAATAATATTTTTCAAAGGACCAACACAAGGCGTTAATTTTTTAAAGAATATTTTTTGAAGGGCCAACACAAGGCGTGGATTTTTAAAGAATATTTTTTGAAGGGCCAACACAAGACGTGGATTTTTTTAAGAATATTTTTTCAAGGACCAACACAAGGCGTGGATTTTTTAAAGAATATTTTTTTCAAGGATCAACACAAGGCGTGGATTTTTTAAAGAATATTTTTTTCAAGGATCAACACAAGGCGTGGATTTTTTAAAGAATATTTTTCCAAGGATCAACACAAGGCGTTGATTTTTTAAATAATGTTTTTTCAAGAATCAACACAAGGCGTGGATTTTTTTTTAAATAATGTTTTTTCAAGGATCAACACAAGGCGTGGATTTTTTAAAGAATATTTTTTTAAGGACCAACACGAGGCGTGGATTTTTTAAAGAATATTTTTTCAAGGACCAGCACAAGGCGTGGATTTTTTAAAGAATATTTTTTCAAGGACCAACACAAGGCGTGGATTTTTTAAAGAATATTTTTTCAAGGACCAACACAAGGCGTGGATTTTTTAAAGAATATTTTTTCAAGGACCAACACAAGGCGTGGATTTTTTAAAGAATATTTCTTCCATGACCATCTTAGGCGTGGATTTTTTAAAGAATATTTCTTCCATGACCATCTGAGGCGTGGATTTTTTAAAGAATATTTCTTCCATGACCATCTGAGGCGTGGATTTTTTAAAGAATATTTCTTCCATGACCATCTGAGGCGTGGATTTTTTAAAGAATATTTCTTCCATGACCATCTGAGGCGTGGATTTTTAAAGAATATTTCTTCCATGACCATCTGAGGCGTGGATTTTTTAAAGAATATTTCTTCCATGACCATCTGAGGCGTGGATTTTTTAAAGAATATTTCTTCCATGACCATCTGAGGCGAGGATTTTTTAAAGAATATTTCTTCCATGACCATCTGAGGCGTGGATTTTTTAAAGAATATTTCTTCCATGACCATCTGAGGCGTGGATTTTTTAAAGAATATTTTTAAGCATTCCGCTTTATATATATATATATATCTTATAATATATTATCATATGCTATCATATTTTATAATATATAGCAAATATAATTCATGCCAAACCGTTGCGACATTAGCAATTCAACACTTAAAATGTTACAAATATTAGAAAATTTATAGCCAGTACGTGGTCATGTTACATTGAATTATTGGCCCAAAGTTTAAGCATGCATAACATCCGGTTTCATTTTTCATCGCCCTCGCTGCTAACCTTTTAAATGATGCATTACCCTCGATTACGAGTACAACAAAGGATTAAACCATAAGAGACCCATATCATCGATGACTAGGACAATGATGACATTTATAAAACCGAACACCACACAAACACACACAACGACAAAAATAAATGACAACCATTCTTGGGCGGGAGATAAACGTTCACTGAATCATTTATATCTCCCCCTAGCTACCTCACGCTTCCCCGCTTGGTTAAACACAATATCTTTGAATTGTAAGAAATTATCTCAGAGGATGTTACATCCTTGCGTTTTAAACTAATCTATCTTCATTGTAGAGTATTGTGTCTTTGATATCGAACATCCGACACCATTGTGATGAATGTGACAAAGACGTTTTTCTTATTATTATCGAAGAAGGGAGAAATGTCAAATTTATTTAAAGATGAATGTTGTATTGGTCCTTGAAAAAATATTCTTTAATAAATCCACGCCTTGTATTGGTCCTTGAAAAAATATTCTTTAATAAATCCACGCCTTGTATTGGTCCTTGAAAAAATATTCTTTAATAAATCCACGCCTTGTATTGGTCCTTGAAAAAATATTCTTTAAAAAATCCACGCCTTGTATTGGTCCTTGAAAAAATATTCTTTAAAAAATCCATGCCTTGTATTGTTCCTTGAAAAAATTTAAAAAATCCACGCCTTGTATTGGTCCTTGAAAAAATATTCTTTAAAAAATCCACGCCTTGTATTGGTCCTTGAAAAAATATTCTTTAAAAAATCCACGCCTTGTATTGGTCCTTGAAAAAATATTCTTTAAAAAATCCACGCCTTGTATTGGTCCTTGAAAAATATTCTTTAAAAAATCCACGCCTTGTATTGGTCCTTGAAAAAATATTCTTTAAGAAATCCACGCCTTGTATTGGTCCTTGAAAAATATTCTTAAAGAAAATCAACGCCTTGTATTGGTCCTTAAAAAATATTCTTAAAGAAAATCAACGCCTTGCATTGGTCCTTGAAAAATATTCTTAAAGAAATCCACGCCTTGTATTGGTCCTTGAAAAATATTCTTTAAAAAATCCACGCCTTGTATTGGTCCTTGAAAAAATATTCTTTAAAAAATCCACGCCTTGTATTGGTCCTTGAAAAAATATTCTTTAAAAAATCCACGCCTTGTATTGGTCCTTGAAAAAATATTCTTTAAAAAATCCACGCCTTGTATTGGTCCTTGAAAAAATATTCTTTAATAAATCCACGCCTTGTATTGGTCCTTGAAAAAATATTCTTTAAAAAATCCACGCCTTGTATTGGTCCTTGAAAAAATATTCTTTAAAAAATCCACGCCTTGTATTGGTCCTTGA
>NW_026873790.1:0-15304 GCF_032173495.1 Musca vetustissima
TATTGGTCCCCCTTTAGGCATACCCTCATATAACTTTGTAATCTAAATTACAGTAGTTTGAGGATTTTATACTCTACCATGCATTATCAGTATCAGTCCACTTTTTGGATCTTACAGATTTTAGGAAAAATCCCCATTAAAAATTGGTGTACATAATGGTTTACATAAATCGGTTTGTAGAATTATCGGTATATGCCCACTTTTTGGTATGTTCCCTATATTTTCATTGCATGTATCTGTCAGTATAACTATGGTGGAGGGTATCCAAAGTTCGGCCCGCCCGAACTTAACGCTTTTTCACTTGTTTATTTTCAATTTCTTATTTTTATATCCTCCACCATAGTATGGAGGGTATATTAATTTTGTTATTCCGCTTGTAACTCATCGAAATATTCATTTCCGACCCTATAATGTATATATATTCTTGATCAGGGTAAAATTCTAGCCATGTCCATCCGTCTGTCCGTCCGTCTGTTGAAATCACGCTATCTTCTGAAGGAATTGAGTTAGGGTGCTGAAATTTTGCATAGGGTTGTCTTTTGTCTGCAGGCAGATCAAGTTCGAAGATGGGATATATCGGTCCACGTTTAGGCATAGCTCCCAAGTAAGGTTACCCCCAATTTTCGGTATTTTGGGGTTCTTGAGCGAATTCGCTGAAATTTGGTACATTGGGTTCTTATTGCGTAACCAATTTCTCCACAAAAACTTATAATTATAGGTCGACCTTTTTCTGGTAGCCCCCATATAACGGTATCTCCAAATTTTCAGTATTTTGTGGGCTTATATCGTATTTTTCCACCTAATTGGCTGTAATTTAGTATTTTGAGTTCTTAATAGGTTCCAAATCTCTCCACAAAAAATTATGAATATAGGTCCATTTTTTCGGGCAGTCCCCATATAAGGGTACGCCCAATTTTCGGTATTTTGGTGTTCTTGAACAAGTTTTTCAACCGAATTCGCTGCAATTTGGTATTTTGCAGTCGTATATGGTAACAAATCTCCCTACCAAAAATTATCAATATTCGCCGCCTTTTAGGTACATGGTGCCTTTTGAGAATGTGCATAGAATCACTTTTTAACTCGATTTATGCACGTCCGTCTGTCTGTGTATTTTTGTTAACAAATATATTTGCGTCCGATTTAAGGAAAATAGTGCATCAAAGTCCCTATATATCCTTCGATTTGCACGAAATTTGGGACAGCGTACTGAATTAAGCCTAGAACGAAGTTCGTTAAATTTCGTGAAAATCGGTTCAGATTTGGATATTGCTCCCATATATATTTTCGTTATATTTTAGGTAAATGGTGCACCAAAGACCCTATATATCCTTCGATTTGCACGACTTTTGGCATAGCGTACTAAATTATATCGACAATAATGTGTGCTAAATATCAGATTTAGATATAGCTCCCATATGTAGTTTCGCCCTAGTTTAGGTAAATGGTGCACCAAAGTCCCTGAAAATCATTAGATTTGCACGAATTTTGACATAGCGTACTAAAATAAGCCGACAATGGTGTGTAGTAAATTTCGGGAAAATCGGTTCAGATTTAGATATAGCTCCCATATATAGTTTCGCCCGATTTTAGGTAAACGGTGCACCAAAGTCCCTGAAAATCATTAGATTTGCACGAACTTTGGCACCGCGTACTGAATTAAGTTAAGAAAGATGTGTGTTAAATTTCGTAAAAATCGGTTAAGGTTTAGATATAGCTCCCATATATATTTCGTGAAAATCGGTTCATATATATTTTCGTCCGATTTTATGTTAATGGTGCTCCAAGTCCCTATATATCCTTTGCACGAAGGATTTATAAGTAAATGAAGAATGCAAAATGTGGCCGAATGCACAAAACATACTGAAATAAGTGTAACCTAACATGTGACAAGTTTCGATGAAATCGGTTTAGATTTCGATATTTGGCTTTAAATTTATTTACATAATTTTGTACCATTGTAAGAAGCAACTCTATATCTGACCAAAATTTAGTATAGGTTGCAGAATGACATGTTTAATTTCATGGTAATGGTCCTTCAAAAATGCGACGTCTGTTAGGATTCCATCTGTTAAATATACCCAAAGTGGTGAACGGTATCATATAGTCGGCCCCGTCCGACTTTACTGCTTTCCTTTCTGGTTAATATTTCAAAATCATTTTCCAATGGAAGTTTATTATTAATAGTCATTTCGTTTTTTCAGTGTATAAACTACTTGTACTTTTTTATAAATTACTTTTTTTACAAATTATTTATAAATTTTTTAATGTTTTATTGTATATTTTTTACGATTACTCTGAGCCACTGTAATTCTATTGGGTACTTCATCCTACTTCGATCATTGAATTGTTGTTTTAACCGTATAATTCTGAAAACAAATAAAAATATCATTCGTCACTGTTTATACATGACTGGGCAACGAAATTTCAATTGACATTTGATTGATTAAATCAGATGTAAGGTAGGTAAGGCCTTCAGTGTCATGATTTGCCAAATTTATTGGATTATTTTTAATTTGAAGTGGCCAACGGTAAGTGAAAGCGATGAGATATATATGCATCAACATACATTTAGTGAACTACATATCTGGTTTTCGGGACAAGATAAACAATCGAAACAAATCAATAATTAAAATATCGATGATATGTGCTAAATGTAAATATTGAAATATTTCTTCTTTCTTTTTGGTAAATTGTACGTATCAATATTAATATTGAACTAATAATTGAAGCCGGATTTTCGGTGTTTTTTGAATTTTTCTTATAATCAGGATGCAGAACCAGATAATGGAGTATATTGATTATAGGATTGTAGAACTCGTGACTTTGTTTTGTTTAGTGTATATCTCGTGAATGTGCTCACCGTAGCTTCTTTTCAATTGAATTCCAAAGACGAAAATCTGGTGCGTATATTTTTATAAAAAAAAACATTTGTAGTCTAAATTTCATAATATACATTCCCCACTATTATGGAACATAACAAGCCCATTCTTTAAAGAACCTTTCCTAAATGACCACTTTTGCTGTCCCATTCATTGACAATATTTCACTCGTCACTGACATCAATGATCTCTGTTGGCATACAAATAATTCTTTCAAATAACTCCAAAACTATAATTCAGCTGAAGAATGTCTCGTCGTTCGATGTCAAACACAGTGGAAAATGAACCTTTAAATAAACACATTCTAACTAAATTTACAAAGCATATTCACACAAACAGACTGACTAGTGGACGGACAAACAGATGGTTAGTTGTTTGGGCAACCATTCTGGTAGACACAGACGAAACACAGACCGTTGTTATTTATCGCCACAGATGCTGCTGATATAGCGCCAGACATCAACAGCTTAAACAAACAACAGCGCGAAAAAAATCAGTAACAAACAACACGGCAACAGGAACAGTCAAATCCATTGTCGGAACATTCCATGATTGGGATGTATGCAGAATTGGAAGAATTTCAGAAATGAAATGATAAAATTTGCACGGCAAGAAATCAAATGAAATGAAGTGATGGGACAATTTTTACAGAGTGAAATCATTGCTTAAGAAGAGTATCATAAAATCGAAACGTTAACAACAATACGATTTGCGTGCACGCTAATATTATGAATACTTTAGAAAGGTGTCATCCCACATAATTAACCCTTGTGGATGTTTATATTTTTAGGATTTAGGAAATAAATAAAAACGATTCAGGTCGAAAATCGTGATTAAAACCGTAGTATATGGTGTCCTATTGAAATAAAGTAATATTGAGATTATACTACAAAAAAAGTTTCAGATTTGACAAAAACAGGATATAAACCAGTAAGGAAAGTAGTAAAGTCGGACTGTGCCGAATATATGATTCCATTCACGACTTTGGGGATTTTCTACATATGTATCCTAATGTTCAAAAGAACATTGACATGAAATTGAACCGATTAACATCAATTCCAACACATGTCACTCTGCAAACTATTCCATACTTTGAAATACAGTATGTCAGGAACGACTTTACACATGCATAATTATTAAACATATTCAGATGGAGAAGCTTGAAATAACACTTATTATATTATTTTTTATATTTATTGGTTATTTATAATAATTTTATGCTGCACTTCATACAGTTTGAGTCAACAAAATTAAAATTGATTGAAAAATAAAAGAACAGTACAACAAAAACAAATATGGATCTGTTTTACAAGTGCCAAATAACTCTTTACACATCTCGTGCTTTTTTCTTATGGTGAGCACTGTATGAATTTTAGCGTACTCTACCGTTAGCTTTTGCGTGTTCTACTTTTTTGATTTATATTGGGAATCATTTGATGACAAAATGTTTATGTGTGCACAACATACCTTGAAATAAAGTATTAAAAAATGCCAGGCAAAAGGTTATCCTTTGATGTAATTCAGTTGATATATTACAACCGCCAATTGGGCGGTTGTAATCGAGCAGAAAACGAGGGAAGATTGGAGTTAAAGCGAGGTGGTGGTCCGAAGCCCAAAATTAATAAGCGTACAGAGTGCATAACTATTAGAAAAATTATGCAAAACCTTCAAATTTTCACTTGGACGCTTGCAGGGTGCTCGAAGAAGAGTGTGGTGTTAAACTTTGTCACGAAACAGCTCGACAGACAATATTAAAAAACAAATACTCATCAAGAGTAGCACGCAAAAAAACCCTTACTATCTGCAGCAAATATAGAAAAACAGATTTTCCTTCGCCAATACGAACGTTTCACACCCGACTGAATATTGGGACAACGTTATATTTTGCGATGAAACTAAAATTATGTTATATTATAACGATGGGGCAGCCAGAGTATGGCGTAAGCCTTCAACAGCACTAGAAAGGCAGAACATCATTCCAACAGTCAAATTTGGAAAAATGTGGGAGACTTAGCTTTTATTGAAACAACTATGGACGCACAACAATATTTAGATATTTTAAAGAAGCACTTAGTACCACACAGCACTGTGAACTTTGGATTCATCAGGGATACATTTTATCAGGATAATGATCCTAAGCATAAGTCACATATAGTGTGCATGTGGCTTCATTATAACTGTGGCAAAGTTTTGAATACGCCAGCCCAAAGCCCAGACCTTAACCCTATAGAAAATTTGTGGGTCTATTTGAAAAAAGGTGGCTAAACGGCAACCAAAAAATATAAAAGCATTAAAAACTGCAATATTGGATGAGTGGCAGAACATTCCGAACAATTATGATTTGCAAAATTTGGTCCACTCGATGAAAAAACTTCTGCAATGTGTGGTAGATGCAAAGGGAGGCCATACAAAATATTAAAACTATGGAAATGTGTGTTCAATAATAATATTATTATACTATATACCTTAACATTTACTTCTTGTGAAAAGAGTTAATTGACAATGTTAAGTATGAATATTTTTTGTTTTTGTTATATTTTTTAATATTTTTAAACTGAACTTGCTATTTTTTTTTTTGCATTTTATCTCTGTACATATGTATACAATTATAAAAAAAATCAAAAAAATAACATTAATAAAAAATATTTTATGTTAATTTCTAATAAAGTTGAGAAAATTGTGTATTTATTCAATGTGTAAACTCATTCTTGACATACTTTAGATTTAAAGCAAACTTTACTCACGCTATTTGATAATTTGGTGTACAATCAATATGAATAGGTCGAAATTATATATGGAACCTATGCTATATCTAAATCTGAAACGATTTCAAGGAAACTTGCTAGACATTAATTTTTATTAATTTCAGTGCGTTTGGTCAATCGGCCTAGGTATGGGTCTTTAGTGCACCATTTGCTTAAAATCGGACGAAAGTATACATATAAGCTATATTTAAATCTGAACCAATTTCAAGAAAACTTGACACACGAAAGTTTATAGTAACTTCAGTACATTGTACAAAATTGTGTGCCGATCTGTCAATCTTTGGGTCTTTAGTGCACAATTTAAATTAAATCGGTCGAAAATACATATTAAAGCTTTATCTAAATCTGAACCGATTTTCACGAAACTTAGCACACATCATTCGGGACCTAATTCAGTACTCTATTTCGTGCAAAGATACAGTGGCTCCATCGAATAATCGGACAAGTGGTTGCCAGATATAATAATGCTATACATTTCAAAAAAATTGTCTAAATGTGTAGTTTTTTTAGCTTTTATTTACACATTACTTACTTATATTTCTGAACAATACAAAAAACAACAACTTTTCTAGTGATAACAGTATATTTCGTCAGAAAAACAAAATTAACTCAATTTATTGTGTTCAACGCAAAATCGGACAAAGCAAAGTATCAATGTTAAAAAATGAAAAAATCGAAAAATTAATATTTAGTTGCATATCCTTTGTTGTCCAGAACGGCATGTAAACGCTTCGGTATTGATTTGACCAAATTCTGGCATACCTCCGGCACTATGGAGTTCCACGATTCCAGTAAAGCCACCTTAAGCTGTACTAAGGAGTTAAATTTTTTTCCATACACTCTCCTAGCTAATTCTTCCCAAAGATGCTCAATTACGTTAAGGTCTGGGCTCTGTGCTGGTGTTTGTATAAGTTTTGGGCAGTTATGGATCAACCAAAGCTTTGCAACACCTGATGTGTGCTTGGGGTCGTTGTCTTGATAAAAGGCAAAGTTGTTCGCGATTCCCAATTTGTCTGCACTTTGCTTTACATGTTGTTTTAAAATGTTGAGGTAGACAAAATTGTCCATTTTACCATCAATAAAATGCAAATTGCCTACTCCCGCACTCGACATGCAGCCCCAAACCATAACAGAACCTACTCCGTGCTTAACAGTGGCTTTTGTATTCTTATGATTAAATTCAGCATTTGGCTTACGCCACACATACATCTTTCCATCTGACCCGTGCAAGTTAAATTTGCTTTCGTAAACAGAACCTTAATATAATGAAAACTATCAATAGAAATGTATTTTAAGATGATCTATCATCAAATTACCTGCTTCCAAATATCTTCTGGTTTTAGTAAATACTCCTTTTGTCCGATTATGCGATGGAGCCACTGTATATAGGAACTTTGGTGCCCCATTTACCTCAAATCGGACGAAAAAAAATATATGGGAGCTATATATAGGGATTTTGACGCACCATTTACCTTAAATCGGACGAAACTATATATGGGGGCTATATCTATCTGAACCGATTTTCTCGGAACTTGGCACACATCATCCTGGACCTAATTATGTACTCTATGCCAAATTTCGAGCAAATCGAAGGATATATAGGGTCATTGGTGCCCCATTTATCTTAAATCGGACGAAAATATATATAGGAACTTTATCTAAATCTGAACCGATTTTTCCCAATTTCAATGGGGTTCGTCCTTGGGCCAAATAAGTGGCTTGTGCCGAATTTCATCCAAATCGGATTATAAATGCGACCTGTACTTTACCTGTGGTTTACAATTTAACATATACAGACGGACAGACGGACGGACAGAAATGCATAAATCGGCTCAGAAAGTGATTCTATGCATATTCTCAAAAGGAACCATGTGTCTATCTCGTTTCCTTTTGCCTGTAATAAACATATGTAATAAACATATGCCACAGTGTGGTGAAGGGTATAAAAAACAAAATGGCCAAACCATATATTGAGCTCATTCGGTCAAAGAATACAGTTAAAAAGCTTTGAAATCTATCTTATATGCCCTTATAATTGCTCTATATAATATTGTATTTGCTAGGTATGATTCTGAAACGGAATGGAAAATTCGCATTTAAAGTGTACAAATATCAGTAAATCTGTCAAATTCTATGTTTCAACGGTCTAACTTAAATATTGCGAGCTTTATTATGATTTTAACAGACAGACGTACATGGCTATGTCGACATTGAATTTTGTTTCGAACAACACTTTGTTGAAAGATTACACATTATTTTATTAGGTTGGGAAAAAAGAAATCCATTATTTGTTCGGTAGATGGCTGTACTAAAATCGGCGAAATGATCGAAGTTGACCGACATGTTAGCCCAGGAGTAAAAACAAACAAAAATCAACCATAAAACTTTTTTGAACCATTTACACGAAATTGGATGCAAAAAGAAGTTCTATTTTTGGGTGCCACACCAATTAACTGGATGGATCGAATTTCCATCTGCGAAGCCTCGGTCAAACAGTATGAGATAGACCCATTTCTCAAACAGATGGTGACAGGAGATGAGAAGTGGATCACATAAGATAACCCTGCGCAAAAACGATCGTGGTCAAAGAGCGGTGAATCACCCCAAACTGTGGCCAAACCAGGACTAACGGCCCGGAAAGTTCTGCTATGCATTTGGTGGGACTGGAAGGGGATTATTTATTATGAGTTGTTTCCATATGGCCAAACACTAAATTCTGATCTCTACTGTCAACAACTGGACCGTTTGAAGATATAAATTGACCAGAAACGGCTAGAAGTGGCCAACAGGGGAGGTGTCATGTTCCACCAGGACAACGCTTGGGAGCTTGGTTGGGAAGTTTTAATGCATCCGCCGTACAGTCCGGACTTGGCAGCAAGCGATTATCATCTTTTTCTTCCATTGCAAAGTGTCGTTAATGATAAACCAGTGAGGAAAGTAGTAAAGTCAGTCGAAAATATATATAGGAACAATATTTGCCTCTTAACCAATTTCTACGAAACGTAATATTCTAAGCTCAATTTAAATATGACTCTTTGGTGTACAATTCACTAAAAATGGGACTAAAATATATATGGGAGCTATATCTAAATCTGAACCGATTTCAATAAAACATGGGACACGTTAAAATGTCCTAACTTCAGTGCAAAATTTTGTGCCATTCGGAATAAATTTGACTCTTTGGTGCACAATTCTCTAAAAATCAGACGAAAATATATATGGGAGCTATATCTAAATCTGAACCGATTTCAATGAAACTTAGGGCACTGTAGGCTATACCAATTTCAGTCCGTTGCGCAAATTTTCGTGCCAATCGACCTAAATTTGACACTTTGGTGCACCATTTTCTAAAAATCGGACGAAATCATATATGGGAGATAAATCTGAACCGATTTCAATAAAACTTGACATACCTTATATTGCCCTAACTTAAGTACGTTGTGCAACACTCCGTGTCATTCGGCCTAAAGATGACTCTTTGGTGCACTATTTTCTGAAAATCGGACGAAAATATATATGGGAGCTATATCTAAATCTGAACCGATTTCAATGAAACTTGGCACACCGATTGCAATGAAACTTGGCTATCCAAATTTCAGTCCGTTGCGTAAATGTTCGTGCCAATTGGCCTAAATTTGACTCTTTGGTGCAACATTTTCTAAAAATCGGACGAAATTATATATGGGAGCTATATCTAAATCTGAACTGATTTTTCACAGTGTGGTAACGGGTATAAAAATTGGTATCTAGAAAGGATTGTGAAAATCGACTACTAGAGTTTTTTTGCAAATAGAGGCCATATTGGCCTTTTGGCACGAAATTTTGCATAGCGCACCAAATTAACTTTTGTTGAGATCCATTCATCCGATGCACCAAACACCTACAATTTGTCCGATGGAGACGAAAATCAAAATTTTTGGCAGCAGCTGATTTGATGAAAATTTTTGGCAACATATTCCAATATTCCACATCGAAATCTATATGACACAATATTAAATAAAATTTTGTGTCATATAGGTTTGTTGTTAAATTTTTAATACATTGCCAAAAATGAATATTTTTAATGCACATTCTTCAAAATACCAAATATTCGGTTTATTGATCTTGTACGTATTCGGTCCACTAATTATCATAGTTATGAACGGAAATTATGAAAAATTTCGGCAAAATATATCAATTGGTTTCTATGTTATTAATTTAACGTCGTAAGATCAGTGACAATAACTTGTGTTAGGTGTTGTTGAAGTCGGTTCAGATTTAGATATTGTCATGTCTTTTCGTCCAAAAATCTATTGTTTTCCGATTTATATGAAATTTAGCATATTGTCCATATTTGTGTGTGGAATGTTCATTAGTCTGATTTTATGTTAATAATGCACGAAACACGTCACGTCTATCTAAATGACACGGAAATTGGCTACCTACTTCATACGAGGATGATGTAAGTGGTAGTAAGATTGAGTGAGTTCATATTTTATATAGCCAAAGTGATGTAGGGTATCATTGTACATTTTTTAACCTCCACCATAGTATGGAGGGTATATTAGTTTTGTTTTTCTGTTTGTAACGCATCGAAAAAATCATTTCCCTATAAAGCATATATAGCATTTCCACTTTAAATGAAACCTTTTACAAATTAAATGAACCCTTTCCCAAATTAAATGAAACCTTTTCCAAATTAAATGAAACCTTTTCCAAATTAAATGAAACCTTTTCCAATTGAAATGAAACCTTTTCCAAATTAAATGAAACCTTTTCCAATTGAAATGAAACCTTTTACAAATAGAATGAAACTTTTTCCAAATTAAATGAAACCTTTATTCTTATCCAAGGAAATATAATATTTCCAGTAATTTTAAATCAATATTTGAAAATTAAATCAAAGAATATTAACAACTATAGTTGAATGGCTATGTAATTATCATAAATATTCTCTAATTCGGTGTGATTTTATTTTATATCTTTACTTAATAAAACTAAAAAAATAGTAATACAAACTGGGGTATTTCTTGAAATTTTTGACAAGGTAACTGCTTATCTTAATGAAGAGGTTCCCTACTTGCATGTCCGTAGTTAGAATTATCTTGCCGAGTAAGCTGTTGAATACTTCGCTCGATTACATCAACAATGTTATGTTCCATTGAAACGTCACACAGCTCAGCTCTTGTACATAATTTTATTTTTAAAAATGCTTTTTTGATTGGGTTTACCATTGGAGAATAAGGCGGTAAGAATTTAAGGTTGCATCTTTTGGATTCGATCAAATTTTTTATGTCATGTCGCTTGTGTATTTGAGCGTTATCCATTATCAAGAACGAATTTTCCAACTCTGGATTGATTTCCTCCAAAAGACTTTCTATAAATAATTTAAATCTGTCTGCATTGACACTGGAATTAGAAATTATTGTGTGAATGGGGTATCCCCAATATTCATTGATCGTTGTTGGGGTATCCATTTTGTAAAGTCTTGAGCATATTTTTGTCTCAAACCTAATGTTCTGGAGTCATTCATTCGTCCTATTTCACTAGAGGTCATATTCAACGTAATTTTTAATTTCCGTAATCCATTTTCTATGGAGCTTGTGGAAATATTTATATCATTTATCTCAACAGTTTAGTTTTTATGCCTTTGAGGGTAATTCAAGGTTGACTTTCTAGATATAACTCGATCAGACTTAAAACATTCCTCCACGCTTATTTTCCTTCAAGAATTCCTTTTTGTATCTTCTTATTAATGCTTTTGCTGAACTTATTTTTATGCAGGTTAAATTTGCAGTCTCGGAAATTGTTCTACCCTCTTCATACAATTTACATAATAAAAATTTCATGTCTTTTATTATTTTGTTATACTGACCCAATTTGTTTCGGGGTCTTGTATATGTAGCTTCGGTAGGTTCTGGAGCATTGCCACTTGCAATACTTGGCGAGGTTATAGATACTTCTTCAGGTTCCGAGCTAAAATCAGGTTAGCTCATAATTATTTAATTGTGTATGGCTACCTATACAAAACTCTACTAAATGAATGACTCCAGAACATTAGGCTTGAGACAAAAATATGCTCAATACTTTACAAAATGGATACCCCAACAACGATCAATGAATATTGGGGATACCCCAATTACACAATCATTTCTAATTCCAGTGTCAATGCAGACAGATTTAAATTATTTATAGAAAGTCTTTTGGAGGAAATTAATCCAGAGTTGGAAAATCGTCTTGATAATCAATAACGCTCAAATACACAAGCGACATGACATAAAAAATTTGATCGAATCCAAAAGATGCAACCTTAAATTCTTACCGCCTTATTCTCCAATGGTAAACCCAATCGAAAAAGCATTTTTAAAAATAAAATTATGTACAAGAGCTGAGCTGTGTGACGTTTCAATGGAACATAACATTGTTGATGTAATCGAGCGAAGTATTCAACAGCTTACTCGGCAAGATAATTCTAACTACGGACATGCTAGTAGGGAACCTCTTCATTAAGATAAGCAGTTACCTTGTCAAAAATTTCAAGAAATACCCCAGTTTGTATTACTATTTTTTTAGTTTTATTAAGTAAAGATATAAAATAAAATCACACCGAATTAGAGAATATTTATGTTAATTACATAGCCATACAACTATATTTGTTAATATTCTTTGATTTAATTTTCAAATATTGATTTAAAATTACTGGAAATATTATATTTCCTTGGATAAGAATAAAGGTTTCATTTAATTTGGAAAAAGTTTCATTCTATTTGTAAAAGGTTTCATTTCAATTGGAAAAGGTTTCATTTAATTTGGAAAAGGTTTCATTTCAATTGGAAAAGGTTTCATTTAATTTGGAAAAGGTTTCATTTAATTTGGAAAAGGTTTCATTTAATTTGGAAAAGGGTTCATTTAATTTGTAAAAGGTTTCATTTAATGTGGAAATGCTATATATTCTTGATCAGCGTAAAATTCCATTACGATTAGCCATCTATACGAACTAAGATAGATCGCCAAAAATTAGCATAGAATCGTCTTTGGTCTGAAGGCAGGTCATATTTGTAGGTGGGCTGCATCGGTCCACATTTAGGGTTCTTTAGCGTGGTTTTCAACCGAATTGGCTGATATTTGGTACATAGGATTCTTATTAGGTACAAAATTTCCCGATTTTTTATTTTTATGAATTTAAATGGGCTCGTAAATTAATACCAATGCTTGTTAAGGTTTGTAACTTTGCACATATATATTTGAAAATTTAAAAATGAAGAATAATAATTTTCAAAAAAAAAAAAATGTTGTTGTTTTTTGTGATTAAAGAAAAGTCATTATTTTTGATGGGCGGGCATGATAAATTCTCTCTGGAAGATCGGAATCCGAAAATTCCAACGGTGTTAGAAAGTGCACATGGCTGGCTCTCGTATGAACTAGGATTATTGACTTCGCACAACAATTAACAAAATGGCGGAACTTTGAAAAATATTTGTTGGAAAATTGCATATTTTTGTCCACAAACTTAGTTAAAAAATAAGGATGATCTTCACCGATCTTCACAGACTGTTTGGAGAAAAATGAGTTTGAAGTTTGAGAAGCCCTCTTGCCGTCACTTGATGCTAGCACAATAAATCGGCTATATCTTCAAAAATTGTTGAGATTTTCACTCAATTTTCAATTTATAGGGACATTCTTGAACTAGTCTAGATTCGAATTAAATCAATATACAAAATTAAATTTTTTGAAACCGAGAGTGGGGGGTCCCCTTAAATAAAAAAAAACATATCAGTCATTTCGATATATATATATTAAAATTTTCCATGAATTGTATTACATATTTATAAATTCGTCGTATAACCTCTAATCAAATATACAATCACAGGTCTTTTAAACAATTGCTTTACAATATTCCATGCAATGTTATTAATCTTCTTTCACTATGGTGTGTCATTACACATCACAAAAAGTGATTGTAAATCAAAAAAACTAATCGATTGAACTAATTAAGGAAAACATATCCTGTAAGAAATTGTGTAACATGCATAACTAGAAAAAAACAAAACACATTGCACATGACCAGCGATCGAAGCTTTAACATATCCAATTTTTCTGTCATGTCGTAAAGGTGGAGCAGAGAAAAAAACGGGGAGAGACAAGACGACATACATAACATCAATGTTCACGTGATGAACATTTGCAACATGTAGCAACTTTGCGATCTATTACTATCGCATGTTATTATGATGCCCCAGCCGGGTATTATGGTCGTATTCGCAGTCATGAACTGACTTTTGCACCTACTGTTCGACTCTGATCGGTAGCCAGGCAAATGGTAGCAATCAACACTATGTTGTTGTTATTTTCAGCGCCCAAAACATCACCATATCTGGCATTACCCAGCATCCTTGCCTTGTAATCGTAGAGAGGCAGCAACATCAATATTGACTTCAATGTGTTTAACGTTGCTGTTATTTTGGTTGCATTCATCATTATTATCAACAACATGCACATAACCATCCGTTCCCGGGCAATGTAGCAACTCGACTACCACCAAATTTGATTTGATCTCAGCATGTGATCGCAACAAAAAACGTAGTTGCACCACAAGAAAAACTCCATCAAATGCTACGCTATTTAAAGTAAACGTACATAATTGTACGCAACTCTGTAAAATGTAAACTCCATTCCCGTGACGTGGTTGGCGAAAGAGTCCAGCCATTCCGCGTCTGTTTTTTTCTCAGGGTGTCTATTTGGTAAAGAATGATGTTCTTTTGCTTCATATCTATACATTGCGATCAAAAATGGATTTGTATCAATATCGACTACTCATCGGTAACATGATTCCAATAAATTAATATACTTACAACGCCATGGCAACAAAATACAGTATTCACTTTTCCATAAAACTGACGAATATTTAAGAAATAAATATTCTAAACTGAAAACTATTTTTTGGTTCACTGTTTCCTTACATGTAATACTCTTAACCAATAACCAACGGTTAGCTTAGTACTTAATATAAATGCAATAGGGACAATTCGAATTGCAGAATTTTTCTTTGTTCTACCACGTTAATTCTATAAAGAATATCTATTGAAAAAGCTCTGGTCTATAAATAAGGTGAAATACCTGGCCAATATTTTGTACATACGCGTTTTTTGTATTTGTATTCTGCTATAAGTCGTTACCTCCCAAACATTTTCCAAACAATTGACTTTAGTTGGACAGTTTGCGTTATGCTATGGATTCTTCCCATCGAGAATTCTTATCAAACAAAGCCAACATATAAAGTCCCGCTAGAGGTTTGAAATTCTGAAGTTTTTAGACAAAATTTCCGATATATCTCGGCAATGTCTATATGGGAATATAACCTATAACCCATAATCGTCTTAAAATTGGTTCCTGGTATGATGTGATAGCTCAGATGTAAGCTATGATTATATATATTTCGAACAGCAATTGAAATTGAATGATTTGGTTAGCTTGCTATGGACATCTCACTGGGCGAGAATTACGATAAAAATGAAAATGTCGTTAAGTTCAGCCGTGTCGACCGGTTTAACACCCTCCACAATGTGATGAACAATTAATTCGTATGTTTCATAGGTCGGGGCTTTTATTTGGGTGCTATCGCATTGAAATAATGCTGCTAGGTAGTTTATTTGGGAAAATAGAATAGTAGTAGTTACCGAC